>NC_141852.1:9850619-10150619 GCF_024713525.1 Acromyrmex echinatior | reverse complement strand
TTCGACGGTGTTCTATGTCAATTAATTAATCCAGAAGAAGCAAATCACTGTAATCTTAGAAAGTGTTTACAGTCAAGCTACACCGCTGGTAATTAAAGACGGCCATTAGCGTCTGTGATCGGAGCTACGTAATTCATCAACTTTGTCGATGTTGCCTCCATTTAACGGAATCAATCAATTATGTTGGAAAGGAACTGCCGAGTCATTAGATCTGTTCTGTTTGTTGCTTAAAATTACGTAAAAATTTTGCGCTTACGAGATAAATGTAGATATATTCGTGTTAAAAAGAGAGAGAGAAAGAAAAAAGAAAATGAACATTCTGAGTGTAAAAAATACAAGCAACATGAACAAACCTATTGTGCCTGTATTAGATTAGAGATTGAGATTGAAATTGAAAATCAATATCAATCTTACGGGAAAGCTACTACTATTGTGATGCTGAAACAGTGTCGTATTTTTTGGGGCAAAGAATACAATGAAATAATGAATAACAAATTAAATAATGAAATAATGAAATTAAATAATTAAATAAGTATAACAAATTATTCTTAAAGAAAAGCTGTTAGATTTAAAAAAAATAGACTCCCGTACTCTAAAGGTTAATTAACTTTTCTTGATTGGTTGAATTTAATTCTCACAGCGCGGAATTCGATTGGATGCACTCAGTGCGCACTGGTGCACATTAAAGCCGTCGTACACAGATTGGCGTAAAAATATTTTAAGTATACTTTCTAAAACTTTTAGAGAATTAATTGTCAAGACTTTTTTTCAAGACTGATTCAATTTTTATTCTTTAGAGTTCATTCTAAATTTCACTCCAAAGAATTTAGAGAGTAAATACAGAAAAAGGATTAAGCCTTGAAATTTTTAACACGCTTTGTTATGTTACGTGTAAAATATGTACAATTTTGAATATTTCAATTCGAAATATTTGTATTACGCTCAGATTAAATCAATCTATAAAAGCTTTATACACACTATTGCGTCCAACCGAATTCGCTATCAATCTCAATCTCAATCTAGTTTGATAGATCTTGTTTGATCGTGTGCAAATTAATCGATGAGATTTCACGAGATAAGAGTAAAAACTCGCATCCTTTTTTTTAATGTCCAGTATCTTTCTTCAGTAGTACATGTTAGTTTTATTTCACATTTATTAAACGATTGTAGAACATTAGATATTCGTTTAGAAAACATATAAAACGTGTACACTGTGAAAAAGAAAATTTATTGAATTTTATTAAATATTTGTTTGACTAATACTAACGAAATATTGACTTACAATAAATAAAGATTTGTTTAAAATAAAATAATTACATTTAAATTATAAATAAATATATATTTTTCATTCAGTAAATATTTCCTCAGTACTATCCAAACAAATATTTAATAAAATTCAGTAATTTTTTTTTTAATGTACGAACCAATAAGTGAGCTACTTAAAATAAAACTTAACGAGTTACTCGCGTTTTCGTGGTTGCGTTTCTCGCGTGACACGTGGCCGCGGCGTAGCGACGTGGTAGGGATAGGAGCGCGAGAACTGGTCATTAATATATTACATTCATCAGTTTTTCTTACCGTCGGCATTGTTGCCACTGGCATAATCGCAGTCGCGGGAGTGTGCGCGCGGCGCGGCGCGGCGCGATGCGATGCAACTCGCGCGCCGGTGTGTCTGTCGCGTGACCGCGAAGCCGTGGCCCGCCAACCTTAGTTGGCGTTGACTCACGTGGACGTGCGGTGGTGCGAACGCGATCCGTCTCGTGTTTGTCGCTTTGAACCACGCTGACATTCTCGAGACGTCGCCGTGTCGTGTGGCGACCGTGTGCGCTAATTGCTCGTGTTAGCGAGTTCCGCGGCTAATCATGCTCGCCGCGTCTTGGCTGGCTGGCCGTTCGTTAGGCCACTCGAGTCTCATTGGGATTCAGGTATCCTCGTCGTAGATGAAAAAAACTGATTTTCACGGTGCGTCGTGGTCTTTAATTCATATTTTCTGCGTCGATATTATTGCAGCTGCATATGATTGTATGATTGTATTATTGATTTTTTTTTGAAAAACTAATATACAAGCTATGGTGAAATATATTTTTTTCTTACTCATTCTGGGACTTTTCTCAACCGTTCTTCGATTTTTTGGCGCGCCATTGAGAGTTTAATTTACGGTTTAATTACAACATTGGTGTAAATTATCCTAATATTAATCTTAAAACGATAAACAAGAAATCGTTTCTCGATTATGTAGCGAAAATTAAATTGGAGTAATTATACAATAAAAGAGCATGTAGCCACAGCTAAAGATATTGAGAGAAAGAAATTGAAGTAATGCAAAATAAAAGCAAGCCATTTCCATCAAAAGTGATTTGATGGAAATATGATTTTATTTATTTGAGGCAATGTGAAATTAAAGCACGAAAAGTCCAAAAGACAGATTTATTAAAAATCTTTTTTAATTTACACTCTAAAAAATATGAATGTGGATTTAACAGTGTTTACACCATTCTCATCGTGATAAACACCAACATAGTGTGGATTAACTTCTGAGTCCTGGGTTTCAAATCCATCATGTTAATATTGATAGAAACACTAACATACTGAGAATTATATATAATGTTAAATTTTATATTAAATCTCATAGTCCACGCTCACATTTTTTAGAGCGTTTGTGGGAAATCCATTTGCAAGAAGCCTAAGATATTCAAAAATGTATTTAAACAATCAATTAAAATACGCGATATGCTCTTCAAATTGCTCTGCAAATTGCTCTTGCAAAGTGATAAAGTTCTACTACTATTAAGGTGTAATATCATATTTCTATTGCGAGATCGACTGTCGCGACTTCGTTTCCTGCGCTACATTGTACGTGTACACACGGCAGAGTAAATAATTTAAGCGTGGCTATAACATATCGGTGTAACGAGGTTTCCATTTTTATACCGTTCTCCTTGTAGTGTTTGCGAATTATTCGAATACTGCGCTTTACGTTGCCTCATTATCTGAGTCTTATTTAAATAGTAATTAAACTTTGAATATGTATTTATAAGAAATCTTGAAATTTTATTGCAACGAAATTCGTATAAAGTTCATTAAGTGATCATTAAATGATGCATCAGCAATATAATATTTATCAGAAATAAAGTTTTTTCGTTTACCTTGAATTAATTGATTAATAGAACAAAATGATTTATTTTGTACGTATGATTACATTAATAATAATCATAATGATAAAAATTACTTTTGCTACGTTATCAATTACGTTCACGTTCATTCATCGAAACAGTTTAGACACACGCCAGGAAATCCGGCATGCTTCTCGATTGTAATATGTGACATACATTATTTTATCAACGAATCATTAAGGTCATTGAAGATTCAGTATCGTGGTACTTATTTCATTGACCGGACGCTGACGTGGATAAATCAGTGACAGATGAATCGACGTCATGCTACCATGTGACACAAGACGGATTTGCAATCGCAGAGAGAGAACTTCGCTTTTTTATTTTGTTCCTTTTCTTAGTTCATCCCGTGTCCACTTGAACGATAGATTTCGTGCGTTATATATTGAGATCTTATTCTCGAAAAATATCTCATACAAAAATATTCTAGTATATGTTACGTATATTATAAATTTTTATATGGGATATAGATTCAAGAATGAATGCAGGAGGAAAGATTTTGCTGAAACATCTAAAAATTTATTATATAGATACAGATTTTTAAAAATAATTTTGTTGGACCTTTAAAATAAATACTTAGGATGCTTAAACTTGATAATAATGCTGCAAAAATATTCTTCTAACAACTAATTTGATTGTCTTACTCTCTAGAATTTTTTGAATGAATTGTCACTCTAAAGAGTGAACTCTCTCACTCTTAAAGATTGAAAATTGAGCCACTTTGTTTTAAGACTGGCTCAATTTTCATTTTTTACAGTGAGATTTCACTCTAGAGAATTTAGCATATACAATTATTTTGATGGTTTAATAAAATTATTTTCATTTTTGTGTCTAGTTAAATTTTTAGGTACTTCAGCAAAATCATGTAAACCATAATTTATGTCAAAATTAGCTGTACTCGTAATATTTCGTGCGAGTCTATTTCCACGAGCATTTTCTCTCCCAGCGGAAGTTATGATAACATCTAAAATACTTAGTATGCCATTATACGCAAATTATATATGCGCGCGTATGTATGTATGTGCAGTGCATCATGAATTTTTACGCAACATGTGAAAAATATGTGGATCAATTGCGGATATATGGTTTTCCGCGCAGCGTTCCGAGTTCAGTAATCATTTTGCGATTCGGCCGAGGTACTTGTTGAGTCGCCATCATACCGAAGGATATTCCAATTTTACTAATGGATTTTATCGACTCTTGACATAGTTCGCAGTGTGACACTTTCTAACCGGCTATTCGCCTTCGTTCGCCTCCATTCTACAAATTTTAGTACGGCCGCGAATATTTCTGCATCGAGATACTTGGAAACAAAAGATCGCAGTTTTATTACAGTTTCTTGCTTGTGCTGTGGTGGTATAAAGCTTCGCTGCAATCTCTTGAGCCTAGAAATTTATCGGCGTTGTTGTACTCGTTTTTATTTCTTTTTTTATAAAGTCTTGGACATATAAAAAAAAATAAAGCAGTAGGACAATAAACGAGTAGTAAGCAATAAACGAATCGGTCAATCACAATAGAGATCTAGGTAACGACGTAAGCAAATCCAAAATGTTAATTTATTTATTGTTTATTTTTTTTGTGTGCCATAGTCTTTAATATGCGTACAGATGTACAGTGCATTATAAATGTGTAGAATTTATGTTCGTGTAATTAAATTTTTTTAAAAGATGTCATTTCTGAAGTAGGATTTGAAGTATGCTGTGGATTATTGATATTAATTTTAGAAGGAATTGTCTTTTGGAATGCGCTTAGCTCTGTTTGAGTGCTCTGTACTTGAGCAGTGGCGTCATCGGTCTACGATACGAGTCATGTCGGTCAGTTATACAAAGAATTGCTATCAGCTGAAGTTAATTATTTCGCTTTTAGCAGATTTTTTATAAAACATCAAAGCCATTGTCATTACCTTATTGTTATAAGGCAATAAGCTGCATTTAACTTTATATATTTATAATTTCGTCATGATGTATAATTAACGTTGCATAAATATTTCTTCTTTGCAAATTTGCATCTAAATAGTCTGTATAGTAGTCTGTTTAATTATTAATTATATATAATGATTTGTTCATTTATTAATTATGCTTAGGTAAGAATACAATGAACAGCAATTGATATGTAAATCGAATACATTAATATTACAGGTCTCAATACGTCCGACAATAAAAATGGAGTTATTGCCTCGGGATATCGCAACGTGTTTTATATTCGCAATCAAAGAAATTCCGCAATGTTAGCAGAAATGTAGATTATGATTGAGAAGCACATATAACGTTCAGTATCTCACAGGCGATAAAACAATCTATTAACGAACCATTAAACTCAAGCACGTTTGAGCATTATAAATTTAAATGCTAAGAATCGAGGACGATGCGACAAGGGATTCGTTTATGGTTATGGCGTGGGAGAAATATACGTCGTTCGTGCAGTAAATTTACGCTGCGTATACCGAACGCGGGCATTTAATTGTTAATTTATGATGGAGATCACTTAACGTTCAGAGACAAGTTCTGTGTTCTGTATATTATATGGCACAAAACATAAAGTGAGATAATTTTCGAATAATTTTGCAAAGCGGCTTCTGAACGGATTACATCTCAAATGAATTCAACAAATCTGAAATTATAAAGTAGTCCAATTAACTGTACCTTAATAAACTCTATTATGAATATAATAAATTTCAAAAGTCTGTTATGTCAGTAAAAAGCATAAATTTACGCTGTATCAGCACAGATTCAAGACCATTCAATTATTTTTTTCTACCTACGATTTCATCTCGGTGTCGCGCTCTTATTTGTAGTTACGTCTTTCGTTAGCACAATGATAGCAGAAAAGAAATGTCACGGGCGGTGACATTTCCATTGTGTCCGCCAATGCAACGGGAACACAGATAGACTATTCCGCACTTATCGTTGAAAGGAACATTTCAAAAGAATTATTTATAATTGCCGAATCTCTTTCCTTCCTATTTGCATTATAAGTATGCAGTGTATTTATGTTTCTGCATAAATTTCTGTATAAATTATTATTTTTTTCCGTTTAGCACAAAGTTTTAATAGTTTTAAGTGCATAATTTTTCAACAATGCCGCGTAATTTTTTTAAGACAAAAGGGATAATAAATAAAAAAGAAATGCTTCCATGCATGATATGTTATTCCACGTACGGATACGTTTTTCCGTTCAGTTCATCATATAACTGTCGGCAACTTTTGAACAATAAATATTGTTCTTGGACGATATCGGCTTAATAACAAGTAGCACGCGGATCAATTTAAATGACGTCAGATTATTGCGTTGTCAGCTTTGTTCAACACCCATATGACAGTTTCTCTCAGAGTATAAAGCTTGTCACGTAACGTGGCCTATTTCTTGTTGTGTCACGCGTGTGATTTTCATCTTTGTCGAGCACTAATATGTTCTAAAAGAATATCGCATTTACACTCATGCCTATCATGAAGGAAAAAGGAAAATGTAATTCTGATGGAGTTAAAGGTGGATCTAAAGTTATTATTTGATTATTTCTGGATACATACATTGAATACATACAATACTTTTGAACATTATAGAGAATTATTTATATTTTATTATAAATGTTATATATATTATAAATGTAATATAAATTATAAATGTTTTATTATACCATAAATGTTATTTTATTATAAATGTTATATATAATTCTTAGCTTTCACTTTTTCTTTGGGTTTATAAATTGCGTTCATTTTAAATGCGCTAACATTTAAACTTGGCACATACTGCTCGAAATAAATTCAGTTGTCATAGAGAAAATAAATGTTAATATTTTCTGATGCCAAGGAGAAATTGCAAAATGTAGAAGATGATTCACGAATTTATTATATTTATTGTTTGTTTTAGATAATTTATTGTCTCTTTGAAAGCCCTTATTAGAGTTAATAAAACTCGGTTGTGATTTTAAATACCTTGATTTACGTATATAATCTACATTTTAATTGTATGAATTCTAATTAAATTCTAATTAAAATCTGTAAATAGTTTCAAAATAGCTTCCAGTTTCTTTACGTATTTTTTTATTTACTTTTACCATTACATACATTTATAAATATTGAATAAAACTTGACATAGATCTTTCAAAGTTGCATTAAAATTACTTTAAATATATGCGATAACAATTTGCGATTTACACTGCAGGTGTCGAAATGGCAAGTAAAAGAAATAAACAAAAACGTGAATAAAAAGAAGAACGATAACTGTTTTTAGTTCCTGATACTGTTAAAGGAAATTGAATCGCTACATCTCTCATAATCTCGAAAAATTTCTCTTAGCAGAGAAGATTTCGAACCTCGAAGGAAATCTATAAGTTCGTCCAAGATGGACTGGATGTATGTGATGCATTCGGGAAACTCTCCATCGATACGAGTTTCATGCATTTCATAGGTGGAAAAGTTTTATTAAAATACTAAAAAAAAAATGCAGAAAATAACTTCTTTCACTCTCTGTTATCTATTGTGATACAACCGAATAAAATCGCTATGGCTTTGTGCTACAAGATAAAATTCACGCGCAAAAGAATGAAAAAATGGAACGGGCTTCTCTCAAATTCACCAAAAGATGCGCAGCTGCCTCAGGTTCTTAATGTTACGGGAAGTGAAATAATGTGCGAAAGTCATCACCGAATCGTAATTATCGCGTTTCGATGAAAGACTATCGGCACGCGAAAGTGAGGGAAACGCGCGAAGATGATCGCAGTGTCGCTCTTCATCTGGACGCTAATAAGTTCGCGGGATCGAACCGAAATCGGACTCGAGAGCAGGCGAGATTCCCGAAGGGACTCACTGTACAGTCGAGACGATCGGGACCGTGCGGATTCCAGGCGGAATTCCAGGGAAACGGCCACGGTTGCATTAGCCATCATCGATCGAAGACGGCATCGTCCTCGACGGCACTCGCGTCGTTATTATATCGAGCGTAAGAGGTGAGTGGTATGTCGCGAATTGGCTGAATTTGACAAGATTCTAAATGATAAGAATTGTGTCGCTCAATCGGAAAGCGATTAACTGAGACAGGGCTTTGAGATAAAAATTATCGGAGTGCAAAAGAGAACATGAGCTATCATATTGCGTGGTTTAATGATCTTTTGTGGAAACTAGTAAAGTATCATGATCGCTTAAGATGAAATGGTAATATGCCCATACATTCCTCTCCTCATCATCTCTTGAATCTCTTCACGTTGTGAAGCGAGAGCTTATTGAGATGAGCTGTAATCGTTTAATACTGCTTTAAGATCATATCCACTGAGGTTTATTAAATCCGATCCCTTTTTGCCCTAATGCTAATGTAATCAATGTACTCTCGTGATCGCGGGAGAGCTTACCGACTACACGATGGAAATCAATTACCATCCCCTGTCCAATAGAGCAGGACGAGGTCACGAAATAATGCATTAATATTAATACTCGTTGTGATTAATCAACAATAAGATGATTATCATACATTCTATATATTCTTATCGTACTCCAGTCATATTCAAGACGAATTTACTTATAATTTTTCATATATTCTTTATATACCTATATAACAATATTTTATCCAAGGAAGCCTCTCGAAGTATTAAATTCTGATTTTAATGAAACTTTGTGTACATATAGATTACGTAGACGACGCGACAATCCATTTGATACTACAAATGCTTTGAAGCATTTTTTGATTGATTAATTAGTGAAATTCTTCCATTTGGTCAATTAAATCTTCGAAGCATTTGTAGCGTCAAATGGATCGCACTTGTAAACAGATAAATTTATAAAAATCAATTATGGCCAATAAACAATTTAAAAACGATCTTACATGGTCAATAATATTGAATCATAATATTGAATACTGACAGTACACATCAATATTTATAGTATTTTTACAACCTACGATTAGTATTATTGACAATATATTTCACTTTTGTTTTACGTACGTTATTTATTACACTATGACATATTGTGACATGAATCCTAATAAAGCAATATTAATACTCGAAAATTAAAATCCTGTCATCATTAGTATCCTATGTCCAATCCATCAATATCAACCACACACGGTCAGTAATATTATTAGTATTTGTTAGTACTGACAGTATTATTGACTGTGTAGGGTCACTTTTAAAGAGTGGAATCACCCCCCTTATTTGTAGATGTCAATTTCTTTTATTATATCTCAAAAATTTAAGATATTGAATAAGTTTTGTATGAACATCTTTATATGTTACATCTTTATATGTATTAAAATTATTTCTATTTTCTGCGTCAATAATAATAGTTTTAAAAAATAATTTAAAAATATGAATTTTTAAAAGAATTATTTTTAAAATATTGGTACATAAATAGATATACATAAATAGATATACATAAATAAACTATACATAAATAGAAGTAATTTTACTATAAAACTTTCATATAATACATTTTCTGATATTTTGGATAGTTTTTAAAATATAACCAAAAAGACTGAAAATTATTTTACATATATAAAGCAATTTTCTCTCTTAAAATTGTTTATTATTGGCTAACTAATATTTTCTAAAAAGTCGTCTATTTACGTCATCTCTATGTACACAAAATTTTATTAAAATTTCGAGAGGTTCTTTTATCGATAAAATATCTGTGATTATTAACGATACATGATCAAAAATTACAGGTTGGCTATTTTCCGCTTTATGAAGAAAATAAGAATAAACTTTACATATTAAAATACATTATACACTGTTTTTATTACATAGTTTCGTGGGAAACATGGTGAGTCGTCACATTTGCATATTCTCTCGATCGCACTTGCAATATTTTTTAGATTATCGTTTCAAGAGCAAGAGAGTTCGGTCAAAAAACCGGATTTTTCACATGGAGCTCCATATTCTACGCGATCATTTGCATAATATTGTATTTATGCTGTCATGAATCGCACGCTGAAAGTATTTCGATTGTCTTTTTTATGACGTCTTCGGATATTGTATCTGCGAGCGTGCGAAGAGTTCTTGACACAAATCTGGCGACCCTGAATGATATGTAGATGATAAACGCCCTTAACAATCGCGTAGCACGCTAACTCTTATGGATCGATATTACTACGCTTTTAAATAAGATTCAAGCTACCAATTCAAGCTATCCAAATTCTTCAGTTCAATAATCTGGAGTCTGCTTCATACTTTCGTTTAATCATAAAAATTTCAATCACTGAGATGGCCATTTAGATTTCAGAGATTAGAGTTTTTTCTTGTCTCTTCTCTTGTGACGATCTTCTCTGACGCAATGATCTTTATAACTTTTGCATGTATACGTTAAATTTCGTTGTGAAGTTTCGTTGTCACGACATGCGCGCGCGAAACAAACCGCATACACACGCAACATGGAAAAAAAAGGCACTCGTGGAAAACGTACATGGCGAACGTATAGAGCTTAATGCTAGTTGATGCTCGTTAACGGACGCCTACACACGATTTCGCAGCTCCGACAAATGGAGTTTGGCTTAAATTGCATTCAGTGGAAAAGCCTACCGTCGACACGGTTCGTAAACAAGAGAGCGAACCCGTTCAGCGTGTCGAATGGGGATACATCAGGTCAATTTTTTATGAGTACTCGAAAAGAATCGATATTCCCCTTATTCACACCCTCCGCAGATCTGCCCTTAACTCCGGCTTTTCTTGCAGCTGCTCGACGTTTTATCGGCGCTCTCACTAAATCCCGATTGCTTCTCAAATTGATAAAATGTCTGCTATTTGCTCTTCTATCAATCGCGAGTTCTTAAAAAGAACTTCGTTCTTCTCATTGAACATCGTTTATCACATTGCTTTATCGCAGTGAACGCACACTATACCTCATCATTTACTCTGTAAAATTCAAGTGTAACGTCAAATTACACTTAGTGATTTATTTATTTATTATACTCTCGATTTATTGACTTTACTTTTAATTATTTCTAGAGATCGCCATTGCTCCTACTCAATATGTAGTTAATTTAACTTGTAAAATGGAGTTAAATAATTTAAATAAAAAAAATATGGATATTAAATTTAACATAAATTTATTATTTAATAAGTGTATATAATTAATTATTTATTATTTATTTTGTTATTTACTTAGTGCATATGTTAATACTAACATGATTTACTTTAAAACTAATTACAAAAATGGATTGATTTACATTTTGATTCATATGAAAGTTAAAATAACGCAATATTGCTTAAAGGGATTGGGTTACCACTTACTTGGGTTATACACATTGCTTATTTGATATCTGACCCTCGTATTCGATGTATCACATTTTGAAAAGATTTTCATTGAAAATTTAAGAAATTTAAAGTAATAGAATCTTTGAATCTTATAAAAGATAGCGAAAGAGATTGTGAGGCAAAGACATACATTCACAATACAAATAGAAATATGTATATATACATATGAAAACATCTTTCTTGCATTTCTTTAAAAAATCGGTAGATACAATACAATATTATTTTGGAAAATTTAGCTTAAAATTGATGTCACTTAGAATAAGAATTATTTCCATTTGCTCCATGTTTTGATTTTATACATCAAGAATATTTTCTAGATCTTAACGCGATAGAAAGAGGAAAGCGGATTTCTTCAACAAATCTGATTTTTCCTTTCTACAATGTAATCCGTAAGTGATTTACTTTTATTTCATTTGTAGCTAAAGTTTCTCATATCAAAATTTACACTGAAACTCAATAAAAGTAGTAAACTTCAGAAGTAAATTTAAATTTGTGTTATAGTGTAAAAATGTATAAGCAAAGATGTGTGATTGAGAATTATCCATAATGATAGAGAATTAATAATTATTTTTAATTTAATTTTTCTGTGATACATTTTTTTTAGAAAGCATAAATCAATAATATTGTCGTATAAACTAAATAATAAAGAAAAGATTTTCATTATTTACAGAAAATTTAAGATATATTTTGAGTATTAATTTTAAATATTAAGTATTAAATTTAAATTTTTAAATATTAATCAAAAAGCAGGTTAATTTGTTTAATTTACAATATATTCTTTAATTTAATAGCTATTAATGCATTTGATATAAATACTTTGGCTCATCGAGGTTTAAATAAAATCATTATACAAATACAACTATCTTTGTAAATGAGAACGAATTACATGATTTACTCTCAAGCTTGCATTAACATATTTCTGAGCGGAATTATCTTTTACTGTTTGTACTAGTAAAACATTACCTGAATATATATAATTTAGTCACGTAAGTTACAATTCACGTGTAACTATATTGGCGAAATTAAAGTAGCGGAATGTATGCGAATATAAATTTAGCTTATTTTCCTCGGTTCATGCAAATAAACCAGAATCGAATATCCAATTCAAGATATGTTCAATTTTCAATGAATTTTCTTATCGTTATGTTTCTCGCAAGTTCGGAAAATCGTGACGTCCGTTACACTTTCGTTCACGCATGTTCACCCCGTTCTTTACCATCTATCACTCACTTATACGTCTTCGTGAAAAGGGTTTTTTCCCTAACCGTATCATATATCACCCTGAAATCGGCGCATGCCAATTCAAGATTTCCATGTAAACGAGATGACCGTCTCGTCGTCGTGTTCGCATTCGCACGTAAACAGAATCTAGCGATCGATGGTGTACTCATTCGTGAATAAATGTGAATCGTGATTGCATCTTGTTTCCACGTTACGCATAATAACGACTTTAATTAACGTAACGAGATTGTGGAAGTTGGCCGCGGAACAGAAAGATATAAATCATCATATAAATCATCAAAATCGTCATATATGAATCTTTACACTCGCAATAAAATATTTATTTAGCTTTTTAAAAACGAAACAAATGAGACGATAAAACATATTTAAAAGAGCTAATTGCCTCAAAAAATGTTTCCGCGCATCTGCGTTAAAAATTCTGCTGAAAATTTAAACCGATGAAAATTTATATTCGTAATATCTATGCGCGTGTATTTATCCATATATCCCGAATAACAAATAAACAGAAATAAATGAATTATGAAGGATTTGTATTATAAATAAAAAAGTATATCAGATACAGTTTGTGCTGCGGTAATTAAATTTTATTCTAGATGTATATAAAATAAATATTGGTAACATAGTTTAATGTATATATGGTGGGTTTCTTTTTACATAAATCAACGTCTTATTGTAGACATGAAAGTTTTATAAAATACGAAAATGGTTTGCAAGAAAATAAGTTGATTATACTGCTCTATTAAATCTGCCCCGCAGGCGTCAGTATCTGTTTTCTTTTTGGTGCATTTCTTTATCGCCATAATATTTCGTTACGGTTGATAAAAGTCGCGTGTATGCCTTCATAAATATCCGGTAAACTTAAACTATAAAAGTTCATATTAAATTAAACAACGCGGCATGTTAATAAAACTACGAAGTCGCACTCGCGGCGAAGTTTACATACTCTGAAATGATGTACGTCAGGTTCATAAGATAAGTGTAAAAGTTACCTCGACAAAGTACAGCTGCAATTTATGTATAATGTCGTAACATTTCACTTTCATTTTTTCGCCGATCGTTGTTTTGATGGCTATTTATTGTTAAAGGTTCCACACATGTATTAATCTGCCTATCACGACCTCTGAAAATATAATACGCCATATTGAGCAGATATTATATATATATACATATTATAAATAGATATATACATTTTATATAATTACCTATAATAGCTAAGACTATTTTGTTGATAATATTCAGAACTTTAATGTAATTAATGTAACTTACATAAAGACTAATAGTTTTTCTCATCAATACATTTAATAAAGTTTACTTCACTTATTTCTTACAATATTTATAATTAGGCAGTTCAATTCGATAAATTGAATCATTTTAATAAATAAATATTCCATTTTCTGAAAACGAGATATTATCAACTTGTTACTACTTACGTCCTTATGAGTTTTTTTTTATTGTTACATTACGTAATATATTTTATGGATAATTAGAGACAACCATATTTCGCGAGATACAATTAGATGTATCGATTTTCCTTGCGATAAACATCTCTTTGCCTGTCATTGTTCGTTCTTCCACTCGAGTTAATTCTTCAATTTGCGTCAATAAAATATAAATCAGGTCGTCATTAATTCTGATTTATTAAATTCTCATAGTGTTACTCTCTAGTGATTGTAGATATTTTAAATAACTCGCTAACGATATAGCGCCGCGATAATTACGATTAAAATAATTATATACTATTATTACATTATTGATTAAAATATTTTTATAAAGAATGAGTGTGCTTACGAGATAACAGTATATTTAATGTTCTGTTCTCAGAGCTTTTTAACATCACATTTCTGATGGTACAATTCAATCCCAAGCACATGCCGAATAATCGGGAATGTAGTATTCTTTTGTTCCATCTGATAATCCCTTTTATTTTTCTGACAACAATCGACACCAATGGATCGTCATTTGAGATAACGATCACAAATGAAATTGTTTTATCTGTCATATCTGTTATCTCTATCCCTATTGTTTATATAGGAGAATAAAAGATTGTTGTCGTTATCTCCTACACATACAAACATTTAATCTTTCACAATTATTTTGCAACAATCTCTTTGCGCCAGAGGAAGACTATGTTGAGCACAATAATCGAATAAGCGCGAAATTCGAAGACTTACGACAAATGTCTCATGTTTTACGGAAATATTTACGCGGTTCGATGCTTGCGTAATATTACAGTATATATACTCTTTATTGCGTTCTATGAAGCACGCTTATACGATTAATGCGAATTTCTTAACTTCGCAGAAAACGGCAATTTTGTATTTATGTACTGTTATAAAACGTACTGCAATGAAATATAACACAGACATACAATGATTTTATTTATAATATCAAAGTTGAATCTTCTTAATTCCTTCCATATTTCATCTCTCCTGACATATTGATCGATAATTGATTATTTGATTAAAGTTATTCGTATATCCAATGGAATATTCTGCTCTCCACGGATGTTGCTTCAACAGAATTTTAATTTGGGAATTAGCTACAAAAATATTTGAAATTAAATAACAAAAGAAGAGAGAGAGAGAAAGAGAGAGAGATATTTATGCGTCTGATCACATTTTCGCAAAGGAAATATTTGCTTCGGAGTTTGTTTGAAGAATCTCTGATCGAAAGGGAAAACACGAGGGTCTCTCGTGAGAGGGAGATAGAGGATTCCTATCGTCATTAGATAAGCTAAGTGCAAGCCTATATATATATGTGGCAAACCGATTTCATTCGTCGAGAATGATCGCAGACTTCGAGAGCGTGATGCGCGCAGCTATACTGGGTATAAGCAACAGACGCCAGCATGGCAAGAGTCAGTTCGCGTCCGGCACGCGACCGATGAGGTCGGTTGTTCTTCGTGTGGTAAAGATCTTTTTGAACTTTGTATCGACGTTTCTCTACGGCCTTGAAATATCAGGACAGTTGTCGGAAGCAATTCCATTTGATTCCAACAGTTAATTCGTGATTAGCTGTGATGTAGAGTCCTCGCGCGACTCGCAAACTTCGACGTTTGCTCGTGTGTGAACGTGAGCGGTACTCCGATGCCAGCGCACTAAAGTTCAAATGTTTAACAATCTAATGACAAACTGTCGTTGAGTGCTTCCGTGAAGGGTGCTCCCGCGAGACCTCGAGTCATAAATGCAGGATGGTTAAATCCAATCGATCGCTGTGCGCGTTTGATCGATATTTTCACGTAGTCGTGTGAGTGTGTACATCGAGATTGTGTCATTTCAAAAAAGAAAACAATGTGTTTTATGAATATCCTAAGAGCAATTATTAGATATATATCTAATAATTGCCAGGCTCTTCTCCATATAATACATGGAAATTGGTCCTGATGAAATGAGTCAGTTATAACATATGTTCTAACTTATAATGTGGTAAATAAAAAATGTTATTCTTCAAATTCTTTGGAATAAAATCTCGTTCTAAAGAGTGAAAATTGAGTCAGGTTTTGAAAAAGGATGATTCAATTTTTAATCTTTAAGAATGAGATTTCACTCTTTAAAGTGAAATTTATTCTAAAAGTTTTAGAAAGTACACGGGCGTACGTATGGCTTAAATAACGGATAATTCATTTTACCGAGAGATTCAATTTTTCATATTAATTATTGCGAGGTCCTTTCTATAAAGAAAAGGTATGTATAAAGGGAACGTTTAATATCTTTTGAAAAAAATAACCACGAGAATGTATGTAATATTAAACGCGAACGATGTAATGGAATTTAAGAAATTTAATTCTTGTACTTTTTGAAAAAGTAACGTTGGAAAGACTTATCGAATAATGAAACATATTTGTCAGCAGGGTCAAACATTGATAGCTTACGTAAAAAAAGAAGACTTCTTTTCGTATTAAAAGTAATCTGAGATGTTTTCCATCTTCCATCGGCTTTATTAGTTTTCTATATATATTCAAACATCTGTCATAATCAAAGTCATTTGTATCTATCTACATCACGAACACATCAGCGGCGAAATCGACCATGATATCGTGTACAACATTTGCAAAACATTTGGAATCTGTTCCTATGGTTTTACTTTATGATTATTGCTGATTCTACAGCGGATAAGCAATTTTACATATAGCTACAAATATTTGAATTTTGCGTACTACTGTACGTTCTATATCCGTGGAAAAATCATTGAAAAGACTAGTTGTTATATAGAAAAAAAATGGTAATAAATGTATGGCATGTACGACGAGTTACCTTATTGATCCTGATAAATCGATTTTACACCGTAGCCAATGATTGATACAGGTTTATTAATTGATATCCACAGCAAGGACCTAGGTCCATCCAATTGCCATTGAATTTGGAACTTCATTGAGTTTGATGTTGTCACGTAAATCCGTAATGAATTTATCCACAGGATATATACGTAATTGGACTCGATAAATAAGTTACAACGCTGTCCCGATACGAACTGAAAATATTACAGAAAATTGTAAGAATAAAGATCTCTCTTTCTCTTTCTCCCTCTTTCTTTCTGTGAACAGAAAAGATGCTGACTTTTCGTGTTGGTTACTCTCTCGATTACGGAAGAAACTTTCATCTTCTTCAATTTATAAGAATCCTTATTGTGTTTTCTCAAGTTTATTGCATCTTGAAATCACAATGTTCTAAGCACATAACTGTGCTTTTGAAATCGATATACGAGCCGTGAGAAAAATGTCAAGTACTATATGGCTGTTTCGGAGAAAGCGTTATTTATGCGCTGTTATGTTATTCTATCTTTATCATTCATTAGACGTAAAACAAAGAACGCTAACAAATAGCATTGATAGTGCGTTCCTCAAATGCAGCCTGTATTAAGCTGTGAATGAAACAGATCTAACGATGATAATTTCGAGGATTCTGATTTTTCTGCATAGTAAATGAAGAAGTCAATTTACTAATGGGATAGCAATGAACAATTTTTTTATTTCTTTATACAGATATTATAGTTGTGATTTTGATAAAGTGATGTCGATTAATTATTAAAGTATTTTTTATTAGATACTTTGCGCATCGTTTTCTGTACTCCTAACGCCTTTTAATTGTCTTTATTCAATTGTCTGATTAAGAGGAATCTCTTGTTTTATTTTTGTTTTATTTTTAATTTTAATACAAATAAATTTTATCTCATTTTATAGCTGCACAATTTATTTATCAAAACATTATCAAGACGCGAATAATTTTTTCGCGATCTTTATAACACTATTCCAAATATATAGATATACTTCAAACGGTGTCTTTTTAATTCTGCATAATGTACCGAAATATTTCTCCGGTGTGCTGTTTGCGTACTTTTTTTCGTCCTTTCCAATCTTTACTCATGTGCGTGATTTTATCAAGAGTGAAACTAATTTTCATTCACTAAGAACTAATTTTCATTGCCCCAAGCGCAAACTTTTGCACTAATTAGCGTATTGCGTTAATGGCTAAGGTCTTTGTTCTGAAAAAACAATATACCTAACACCTTTGTTTCTATATAGTAACTTTAGCAATAGCTTCGAGACAGACTTCTTCGTTCCATTATCATTCTTACTATGATAATGTTATATCTTTATTATGCATAGAAATACAACAACGTACTTGAAATTTATTACTTTGAGATTTTAGTCGCACAGTTCTAATTATTGCAGAAAATTAAAACGAAATATTTTCAATCTAAAAATGATCGTATATTATCTCGAGTTTTAAGAGAATATTAAAGGTAATTTCGGACTCATTCCCATGGCGAAACTAGAAAAGTGCTCGACATTATTCACATCGTAAGTTAACTCGTTTTTTTCCCTCTTTTCCCTTTTACTCTTTCAAAAGCACTTCTTACCTTTCAAGAGGCAATTAAAGTAAATCAAAATATCTAATTAATGAACTAGAGATCATATCAGAGATAAAAAAAACAAGGATAAGATATTTTACGAAGATAACTGGAGATAATAGAACTTTTAAATATTATCAGACTATATCTAATTAACGTGAAAAAAGCGTTTCTTGCAACATCGTGACATTGAACAAAAAGAAAACTTTAATTGTAAAATATAAATCTGCAAATTGTTTTGCAGAAGATATAATAATTACATTTCCGTCTTCTCGGAAATCCATTTACAATCCGCTATCAGTGTAGCCTTTGCTCAACTATATATTAAGGGAAATCGACCAGCGAGGATTCAGTTATAAGTTGCTCCAATTAATCGTTCGGCGAAACCGACGACCGAGATTGTAACCAACTGTCATCTATTTCGAGATAACGTCGCATATTCTCGTTAGGAGGAACTTTACAGATTCCGTCAAGACTCAGACGCATCTTGTAAGGATGTTCTTGCAACGCTTCATGAATGATGCATTCTCATCTTAGCGTTCCTCGCTCTGTTTACCCAGCGGGAATATCATGGCAATATGGATGACTGTCTTCGCGCTCTTTCTCTCTCTCTCTTTCTCTCTCTCAACTTTTCGGTGCTCCCAGGAAAGATGGGAATCAATTTTACGAATGGCCGCTAGTGTTGTCAACTCTTCCATCTGAGAGATCGCTGTAGACATTTCAAATTGACTAAAAAATGAAACACGAAAATCAGGACTGTAATCCAGGTGATAGTTGGATATTTCCTTGAGAATTGAAGGAATTAAAAATTACTAGCTCTCGACTCTCACTCGGAAGAGTATATTGACTTTGTTAGAAATTTTAATTGTAATATTATTTTATTTATACGTTTATCTTGAATTTTTTTCACGGTATTTTTATTTTAAAATGTAATAAAAATGAATCCTCAATTAACTGATGAATTGAAAACGTGACCTGGATGAAAACTGTTTCCCGGGCAGAATGGTTATACAGTTGGTAAACAATGGCCAGCGCTTTCACGAAACTCAAATAGGACTGAAGCACTAAATTGTCGAGTTACACGAAGTACCAAAATTCTCTTTGGTTACGTTATCTCACGGCGCAGATAATACAACTTGTTCGTAAAACTGCGATATGTGCTACATCGTGACTCTCTATACGACATGGATCGTAATGTACGAGCTATTATTCTGTTAACTGATATCTGGTCTTTTACAAATAACATCGTAAAAAATCACTCCGACTAAAAGAATATTTTATGGAACCTTTTTTGCGCCGAGAGAATTATACTTTCGCGTTTTATGATAATGCTGGGATATAAATTGCGAACCGGTACAGAGAAAGTTTCAAAAGCGTTTCTGAAAGAAGTCATTTGTATACGAATTGGCCAATGAACTGATATAACGATGACATTTCGCAGAAGTTTTAATGAGAGCGGAGTAATTACTTTCAACACGCAATCGTAAATATCGCATGAACGAGTTAATTGATCAATCAATAATGTCGTTCACCCAATGGTGTTAATCCAATTGCTACAATCAGTTGAACCGAGAAACAGTACAGTAATAGGAAGACTCGAAAAACACGTCATGTTACGCAACCTCGATGTAAACGCACTCAACGCAAACCATTGAAGATAAATAACGGTCGATGGAAGTCTACTCTGGTCTCTCCGGATGTTATCGACGTACATATGTGACGTGTATATGTGAAGCTTATAAATATCAGTAGAAACGGAGAGCAGAGTTCGAACGTTTCTCAAGATGAACGAATACGCCCTCGTTATATCCCACGAAGTCGCTCCCAGACTGGCACGTAGGGATTCGGGAACCATGAGAGTAACACTTCCGTTGACTTCCTTCAGGAGGCACAGCGGGTGCGTTTCTATGCTCTCACGAGTGAAGCCGCACCCGAAATTGGTGTACGTCGCAGTTCCGTAAGTGCTATACAATCTTTACAATTATTGCCACACAAGGAAATACTGTACATAATTATTTAGAGAAATTAAACGTGCCTAATTATGTTAGCACAGTCATTACAATCAAACTGGTTTATCAGTATTTTGTTATTAATTAGTTGCTATTTTCTAAATTTCTTGATTTGATACTTTTTAATTTATAGAAAAATAACTTCCCTCAATTTATTTAATTTCAGTGTAATAACTTGTAATTGTTTTTTTCTTTTTTAATGATAAAAATAATGTATGTTAACACAGCTGCTGTGTTATCATCGAATACAGAAATTTATCAGTATTTTGTTGCTAATGAGTCACAAATTTATTGATTCATTTTGAATTAATAAAAAAATTATTTTCTTCAATATATAATACTTGGCAACAAGTGATCTTTTTTTTGTATCGTAAATGTGAGCATTGGAAATCATTTCCAATGTATTTTTGCTTGCTTATGAATTTGCATTTAAATTTGATTATTAGTTCGAATTTTTAAGAAAAATGACGTCAAAGATGCAAAATACGATTTTAGGAGTTTTTATACGTTATAGCATCGGCAGTAAATTTTATTTATAAATTTCATTTACATCACGCAAAAATAACAATTTTTAGATTTGAAACAATTTCTACATTTTGATTCATTTTAATGTAATTTTTTATTTTCGAGATATATTAATTTGAAAATATAGCTCTTTCTTCATGTAATATATACATTATTATTAAAATTGTCATTTTTTAATACCCTTTTCACGTCATTTTTCTAAAAATTGTAATGTGACAAAGCAAAATCCACAACGGATTCATTTAGTAGATAAAAATATATCAGAAATGATTATTTGTACTCGTATTACAAAATGGTATTGAATATATCATTTAAATCTTACATTAAACTCCAATTTTTTAAACGTATAATTAATATATCATGGAAACTAGAGCTAACATTCATTTTTATTGATATTCCTTATCAACATCATAAAATTAATAAAAATTGGCTGTTTTGGTGCTAAAAAAATATAATTTTAGTATTGACCAGTGTTATTTAATTCCAACATAATAATTTATATTTGCTTTTTCTCTTTTTAACGATAAAATAATTCATCACTTGTACGATACGAATACTGACTTTTGGAGAAAAATTTAGGAATAGCTATGGCTAATTCAGTTCCGATGAATAAAGAATACAGAATTGACTGTGTAAATAAATCTGTCAGTCTAAATAATTACTATTCGAAACATTTATACACAGCGTGCTCCATTCTCCGAAAATGTTACGTCTTAAAGCGTTTCGCTTAGCACGGTAGAGAAGATGCATTAGGAAATGAGCATAGAATAATCGACGACGGCTGATAATCTAGCAATCATGAACGCCGTAAAACGAGCATTACCTTAATGCAATTACCCTAATGCATGCACGCGATAGTATAAGTATTTGCAGTGCTTTGCTAAAACGATCATTCGATATGTTCATATTTCTTGTCAAAAAATAACTTATATTTATATCCATCAAGACTAAACAATTCTGAAACCAGTTCGCTTTTTGGCACGAAAATTTCTTTTGATACGACCTTGCCGCATTCCTCTAAGCGTACCTTTCTTCTTGCTTTGTACGAAACACGCACGCGGAAAAATATTAATCTGTGTTCTGAATTCTGATATTATTTATTTGGCCGACAAGAAGAATTCGCGGTATTTATATCGTGATAGAAAGTTCATCATTTATAGCTACCTTCCTGCCATGAAACTGGCCAGAAAAGTGGCAAAGATAATGTTTACATAATTTATGATATTAACTCGAAAATCATGTTTTTTTAATTGTGTCATTTTTAAAATAAGGAAGCGATATATTGTATAATAATCTTTTTTATTTAAGTAATAACGACAGTTTTAAATAACTTTAAAAATACATATAAAATATTTTATATATTTTATATCACGGAAAAAACAAAATTGCTAAAAATTTAGCTTATAGATATAGATTTGAAAATAATTGTATTGAACCATTGAAATAATTATTTAGCAAAATTCAAACATGATGAGTTAGAAAAAAATTTGGCATTCTACCAAACTATAAATGATGACGAATTCACACGAAATCGCATTTCGAAATCGATAATGAAACTCTTAGTTTCGTTATCGATTACGGAATGCGAGCTATAAGTGATGAACTTCCCATCACAATAATGCCGCGAATTCCTTTGTCGGCCGGATAAATAATATCTGCAGGACTCAGATAACTGATCAGCAATCACGGATAACATGGATGATCCGAAAGTGCGTGTGCGTGTGCGTGTGCGTGTGCGTGTGCGTGTGCGTGTGCGTGTGCGTGTGCGTGTGCGTGTGTGTGTGTGTGTGTGTGTAATTGCGCGTACAGGAACGATGCATTCGCACTCATAACGCACACTTCCGGCGAAATTCGCACGCGGATGGAGCTGCGTCAATTGAACCAAGCGTACTGCATCAATTAAGAGTTTCGTTAAACAATCGATAGTACTCTTGCAGCCGTTTAATTATGCACCGTGATACGTAATTGATACACGAAATCAATTAATGCACGCATTCGAAATATAACGAGGTAGATTATTGTTGCAGATTTAGTAAATTAGTCATTCTGTAGTCAATTGCTTAAGCAATTCAATTCTTTTGACACCATCCGTTAGCTTTTATCTCCATGTATTAATATACATAATATATCATACTTTGGGTGAAGAGAGTTTTTTTACAAAAACGGCTTATATCCGAAATGATCTATACAAAACAGCAAAAAAATGGTTTAAATTTATGGTTAAAATGATACTGTTCTGTTAGTTTCTGCATACTCATATATATTACTTACAATGTGAGATTTTCTCTCTCTCCACAATAATTATTTCGCACGAAAAACATCGATTGTCGTATCCTCACACGAGATCTACATGTCGAACGAACATAACAACAGACTAACATAGCTTAACATGTAAATTTGTTAAAATATAACCTGTACTTTATTTACTTATATATGTAATTAATTTATTATTTAGTTATCTGTCAATTTTATGGGGATCTATGTTGGATGAATAAATGCATTACTATTGATGCATTGATAATCTGTAGGAACTATGTAATATGAAACAGCGATTTAATTGTAAATCTAGTTTTAATTCTTAATTCTTGATATTCGCGACGAAAGCGTTTATTTGAATAACATTGAAGATGATCCTAAACAAAGGATCGAAATGTAAAATTTGCGTAATTACTCTTTTACATATACTTGAATAAACACATATATACCAACAATGTCGGCTCTTATTGGCTCCTATGGATTATTTGTGATGATTTATTCGCTAGAGCTTAGATCTCATATTATACATATTGCATATATTGTAGACAATTTAATTCTGATTATATCGACTAGCAATTGATTCAAATAAATAGCAAATCCGATTTATAGCTGTATATTCTGTCTCTATCATTGATTGCGATTGCTATTGGGATAAATAGTTGAATATTTCGTTCCCTACCGAAATGTAATAAATAGTATTTGCCTTTATATGTCCGGAGATTAATGGTAGCTTGCTGAACTGGCGATTCACGTATATAACATCTATCAAAATTGCACGTGAATTTACGAATCAATAGACACTAACACGCACAAATACTTGCTTACGAGCGTGGCTTTTTGTGCCGAGTGTCGCCAATAAACGTCGAATAAATAATTTTTCCAGCAGATTTTGCGAATTAAAGCGGCAAACATCAGCTGTGCAGTGTCGTCAATACGATTGTTGTACGAATTAAACCAATAAATTGTTTGAGTGAAGAACCCTTATCTCGCGTTCCATTGAAACATTCACGAATTCGTTGAAATTCATCGAGAATTTAGCATTGCATATTTCGATGTGCCAACGTACTCGATGGAAGTCTCGTTTCGGAGATTTTTTTTCGAGCTGATAGGTGCGGCTTATGAATCGCGGAAGTACGTATTAATGACATTTATACTTCAGCTTGCAACAAATATTGGCTGTCTAGGCTTGGTTCTGTCATGTCAAACAAACGCACCTAGTCCGTCGTGCGTATCTAGTTCGACGAGTGTCTTCATGCAAATAATGAGTTATAGTTATCTTTACGTAATACATTTCTTTATCAATAGTATTTACGTTCAGACATTGTGTGCGGGCACAATCACGGACTGCTATCATTGACAACGGTCGGACGATTAGTCATATTGAATGACAAGGTTACGAGATTAATCACAGTTTACATAATACGACGTAATGATTGTTATCATGCACGAAAAAATGTAGCTCGCAATATTCTCTCGATGTAAACAGAAATGAAAAAAAAATTAATTAAGTGACGGCCGCATTATTGCAAGCGAATTACCGTGACCACGATAACTACTTGCTTCCGACTTCGCAGACACTCTTTGAAAACATGTAATTTCATTGTTACAATGCGACGCAGCGAGGGCAATAGCAGAATGTATATACATGAAGTATCACGAAGGTATTGTATTATATTACCATTCAACCGCGTTCGTTTTATGAGTTTATACGAATCAACTTCTTTCTTATGAAAATGTAATTAACATCTTCTCAGAGGAGATAACTTAATAATTACATCTTTCTATTTACGTAAAAACTCTGCTTTAAATTATCGAAAGTAATTATGGACGATTTGCTCAGACTATTTTTAGGAATCCATAGAAATTTCAATAAACGTTAAGATCACGCGTAGGCACGTATGAAATAGATAAAAGATTTGATTTAATGAACACTCAGATGACAAAAGTTTCGCTTCAGTTATATCTGTTAGAATTCCCACGGGTCTTAACTAGATATATTTATGACGCAACGCGAGCTAAAAAGGATACAACTCGACATTTCTTGGCATCGTAAGAAGAAGCTTGCACGTCGTTAGCGTAATGAGGAAGATTTTGTTGCCCATTTTACGCTTCATCTAATTAAGGTCGCTCTCTCGTCGACAGATTTTTCTTCTACTTGCAACGTGTTGATCATACACTGGCTGTATATGTGGAGTATATGCTCCACATATGTATGAATTTTCTTCGATTAATCAAATCTTTTTTCTTAAATACACAATATATCACTAAAGAATTTTTTCCATTTCAGTTAATATAATTAAAAAAAGTTACTATAAAAATGATTATACACTGTACAATGGTACAAGAGTGTCGTCAACATTCTAAAAGAAACCAGGTATATTAAAAATTAAAGTTATATAATAAAGTAGTAAACAGAAGTAGGAAAATCGGAGTGTTTATATTTATATGACGATCGTTAATAATACAAATAACAAACGTTTTAATCTTAATTAGGTCATCTTATTAATATCATGATAATGTTATAATGTAAATATAAAATAGTGTCAAAAATTAAAAATCCCGAAATATGACCGTAGCACAAATCAATTGTAATAGTTAAACTTACACACTACTCGGACACATGACTGGCACGATCACTATGAAGAGAGATTTTGTTACTGAATATTATAATAAATTGACATTTTAATCAGAGGTTTTTATACTTTATTTATATATTTTCGCATGAAACTTTGTAACAGAATTATTTTAATTTTTAACATTATTTATTCAGGTTCGGCTTTCGTGCTCCTGTTTACTACTTTGTATTTAATCTTTATAAGAGCTTATTTATTGTTTATCAATTAAAGTTAAATTTTAAAAGTGATTAGATGCATTTAGGAAAACTTGACTAAATAGAATATTTTTGTAGTCATTCTGAAAGTCTATAGTCATCTTTTCCGTATGACTATTTTACCTAAGTTTACACTATTTAGTATGGCATCCAATCATCACTATTAAATTATATCTATAATTGTTCGCCAAGATATGCTTCCCGCGAAATTTTTCGGAGTTTTGGGTAAGGAATTCCAAATTTTGAATGTGCTGAGATAATTACTTTAAAATAAATATTTGTGTTTTTCAAAGCTTCATCTTTGTTGAAAATATTTTCCAGACGTTTCCAATCAGATTTACATTTGGAGATTGGAAAGGCTAATTCATCGATCAATATCATTTTCATATTTATAAAAATTTTATAAAAAGTATGGTCTCGTGGAAAGCATTAATAATAATGAATTGTCACATTAAGTAAATACATTTTAGTGAATATAATGTATTTAAAAAAACATATATATATATATACATATATACATACATAGTTTTAATTTTTGATATACTTAGTTTCTCTCAAAGAATTGTTAATAATGTTGTACGATAATTGTATTAAAAAATTGTATTGTATTAAAAAGTGTAATTATCTGAAACATACCTAACATTATTTTCGAGTTGGCTTTGCGCTAAAATATGTTGAATCTTCGGAATAATAGAACAACGGTACAACGATGTATGTGGAATTGTTTTTATGACGTCAAAGCACATACTTTTTACACTGTGTTATTGTGAAACGGACGCGTATTTAAGATATTTATTTTTGTCATTCCATTTAGGTTTCCCGATTTCTAATACGTTTATTTTAGTTCATCCAATTCGCATCTACATGGTCGAAGACCCCGAACAGCTGTTTTCATTGAAACTCAAATCGAAGTTTAAACCTAACTATGTTAATCACAGTTGGGATTTTTATCTTTTGCAAAAAAAATGTAGTTACATTTAAAAATTAGACATACAAACAATATGCTATATATAGCATATAGTATCTAACAAAAACTTTAAAAATCCAACAAGAACGATGCTTGATGAAAAGCTTTTTTACTTCGCGAATTTTAATGACTCAATTGTGTAGCAAGAGTAAACCTTTATGTAGAATTGAGTCATTCGTGTCTTGCGCAATTTTTTTCTTTGAAATACTAGGAGTACCTAGTTAAATATTGATCTCTATTTTTTTCTTTTTTTTTAACACAACTTTTTAAAAATGTTAAAGTATAGAATAAGGTGATACAATTTCATGATAGGTATAATTCTGACCATAATAAGATTTAAATTTAATTTCAAGGTTCAAGTTGGTAATTTCATTATAAGGCAGGTACTAAAGGACATTAAACAGGAAAAAATTAAATTCGAAGAGTGGATTCAAATCTTATTTTGTTTAGAATTATATTACATTAGAAACTATATTATCTTAGCTTATATAACACTTAATTTTTGTATATTTATAAAAGTCCAATTTATTATTATTGATTGTAGCTTGTTATTATGCTTTTCACGAGATTATACTTTTTATGAGATTTTTATAAATGTAAAAATGACGTGAAAATTAACACGGGACACGAACGACCTATCGTATGTAGTAAAAGAAAAACATTGTGAATATTAAAGGAGTAATAAAAAAAGCACGTTTTATTTTTCGATGTCACACGAGTCCTCGAGTATACTTTTAGAAAAAGATCAAGAGGGCACCGAGTCAATTGCGAAAAGAAAGCTAATCAATTTTGTTCATTACTTCTTGTAAAATCAAGCGCGATATATTTACAGATTACAGAAATTCATGGAGGTATCCGGACTCGCCATCAATATATTAATTCCGCGTTCCATTCATCGTGCTCATGATACCGAGGCGGTATTCTATTATGGCGATATTCTATATTCAGTCTTATGAGATCATAAAGCACAAGCCATATTTTGTGTTACACACAATACAATTCATAAACCTGTTTTATCGAATCGAGAGTAGTTTTGCAAGCGAAAAATTGTTATTTATGCGCGCTATCGTCGTGGATTTATGCGAAATTCTGTGAGAATCATTTCTCGCTGACATCATAATTCAAGATTACTGATTAAAGGTTAGAGCAAAGTTACTTCTTCTGTGAACGCGACGTAAAATAAAGAGGACTCTGCGCTCAAATCCTCTGAGGTGAGAAATCTGTAACTCGCTTCTAATGAGAGTTTACGTTTCTCATTACAGTTTCGATGTGGAAAATGGCGCCTCGACTTTGGACGGCGGCGCCGGCGGTGGCGGCGGCGCCTCGCCAAGCGCGGGGCTTGTTCTCCAGACGCTGCCCCAGAGAAGGGAGAGTTTCCTGTACCGAAGTGACAGCGACTTCGAGATGTCGCCGAAGTCGATGTCTCGAAACAGCTCCATCGCCAGCGAGAGGTAAGCATCCTCAATATTTTTTTTTCTCCGCGGTCTCTTCCTCTTTACCCCTCGCGATGACGTTATAAATCGATTATCAGTAAATCGGGGCTTATATGAATAACGAAGATAGATTGGTGAAGGTTGTTTCGACGCTGCTTGGGGAAAAAGCCCATAATACTCTTTTTTAAACACAATCATAAAGGAGGATTTATCAGCTTTATTGAAAAATATTGATGGAATGTGAAAGAAACATTCATTTACTTATTATAAAAACGCGACATGTGATTTTAATGATATTTATCATATCATACTTCATTGTCTGCTCGTGAATAGCACGCATTAATAAAATAATTTTGTAATCTACTTTTTTCGTATTTATTGAAAAGAATTATTTTTCTAAAGTATCTAGAAATTTAGCTAAAACATCCGAAAATCCGAAAATAATTTTGTTATCAAAATAATTATGTGAGACGCTTAAACATAATGAGCAATGCTGCAAAAAATTTGACATTCTTACAACTAATTTGAGTGTTTTACATAATTACTTTGATGGTTCAATTTTCAGATCTAGATAATTTTTTGATATTTTAACGAATTTTTTTCGTGCACGGAGAAAACGATTTTACTGAAGGAAAAGTTTAGCTAGATACAGATCTGAAAATAAATTTTACTAGACTATTAAAATAATTTTGTAGGACGCTTAAATTGATTGTTAGAATGTCAAAACTTTTTGCTGCGTTGCTCATTACGTTTGACATAATCCTTCCACATAAAAATTTTGATAATCCAACAAAATTAGATTTTCAAGTCTGTATCCAAAAGTGTTCTCTCCGTGTGTAGTTAAAAGTTTTATTTACAAGAAGTTTGACGATTAACTTACTCCATTATAAGTTGCAAAAAGAAAAATTTACATGAGAAATACTTAACTTCAGAAAACGTATTTATAGATTTATTTTATAGTTTATCTTTTACATGCAAAAAAAATCTAAAATTCGACATTTCACTTCAAACGTATTTTGTAGAAAATGCATAATTATACAAGCGTTGAAGCAGCGTTCGTACGATCAAAAATATACAGAACACAAATTAACACAATTTTGCACAAGAAGAACCATTTCGCCCTATTTATTTATTCGAATCGCATTGTGCGAATTATTGATTTACAATGACGCAAATTGTTCGCTTAAATTTCAAAATAATATTGTAATATACACATGTGTTACGAAATCTATATGCATGCGTGCACATTATAGCACTTTCTGCTATTCTACGATTGAAAATTTCATCGCGTGTTCGTTCGTTCGGTCGTAAATTAATCGTAATGTTCGTCGCTCCGCTATTTATTCTGGTTACCAGTACGTATTACTGGTACTAGACATACCAATCTGTAATATCAATCTGTAATATCGTTGGAGGTTGTGGGAATGTTTTTGCGACAACGAAGAGAACGCGTATCGATAATGCAGGTGCCTTCTTCGTAGATATCATAATTTCCGACAGAAGCCGATAAAATAGAGAACGGAAGAGATCTTTGTTAGTGGGCGCCGACAATACTGCCGGTATAATATCCGGCAAGATACGTTATCTTCCCTTGAAATAGTTGGATGATAAACGACTCAGATGATTAACACGACTGTATCAATTATATACGCAATTGTACACTATTACTTATACTATTTTAAATTTGATTTTATCATTAATTAAAAAATAGATTTTCGTTTTTGTAATATACGAACGTGTGATATCTTCGTTGTCGGCAATTGTGATTTATGCGTGTAACAATGTCATTCGGTCTCACAACTGTACATACATAATCAGTTCGTAATTTGTCTTCGTGCTTTTGTGTATCTTGACAAAGTATCGTAGCTTTTTGATGACGATGATGCTTACTTGGTTCTTACTTACTTCTTCTCACACACAGATATCATTACTTCTCTTGCATACACATACGTTCCAATCTACAGCGGGATGATGTTTCCGAATATGTTATTATCCTATAATAAAATTGTAATAAAATTGTAATAATAATAAAATAATGATATTTATTTATAGAAATGAATTACGTATACACAGAAAGAACGATTTTGCCGAAGTAACTAAAACTTTAGATGTGAATATAGATCTGAAAATAATTTTTATTTACCATAAAAGTATGTTACATAAGAATCTCAAATGTAATGAGTAATGCTCTAAAAAGTTTTAATATTCTAGTAACAAGTTCGAACGTGTTACATAATTATTTTCAGATCTATATCTAAATTTTTAGATACTTTAACGAAATCATTATTTCTGTGTATCCGCATTTCCTCAATTCGAGAAACTGCAGATCTAAATTTTGATTCATCTTATAATTCTAATGTTTGATATCTTGAGATGATATTGTACTGACGTAAAAGTGTAATTTGGAAGCATCATCTATTTGCTGTTGTCTATTTAAGTGTTTTACCGTCGCTAGTGGGTGTTGGGGTTTGACGATATGATGTATGTGATCCTTGGGTTGCAGGTTCAAAGAGACAGAGCTTCCTGTCGAGCGAGCGTATGTACTCGATCCTATTATTTAACACTCATTTTTGTTTTATTCCACACTTAGATTCCACACTGACAAGTCATTCAACACCCCCCCGTATATAATCACCAATGTAAAGCAACATCCTAATAATTAACCTAATATTTCACTAATATAACTTTACGTGGGCGACCAATCTGTTTCCCGAATAGTAATGATAAACGTGCATGTTTTATTACGTTTCCGTATGAAATTTTTTATCTCTATTGCGATTTTATGTTTTAACGTTGCGAATATTGTCTACCTTTGTCGTTAAATTTAATTAATTTCTATTTTAATTAAATACATCTCTTACAAACGTGATTACGTCATGTTGCCACCAAGTAAAATATACCCAGACTAAAAAGTAATATAATATAATATCAAAGTAATTTCATACTCAACAATAAATGTAATGTAACGTATGGTATTACATAATAATTATACTGTTGAGTGAGAAAATATAATCAATATGTTAGTTTCAGTTGGTACTGCAAAATATGTTGGGATAATAATGTATAATACAATTAAATAATTATTAATTATTATTATTACCAATCCGAGATGTTAAAAAATTTTGTCAATTGATTGTTAAAGGTTTACAGACTATATGATTGTGCAATCTACGCTTGTGATTTGTCGGGACTTTAATGTTTTTAAATTATCATCAATTTGTATATCATCAAAATGTATATTTCTCCGATAATTTCTCTTTGGTGGTCACAAACTTAGACACAAGATCGCATCGACCTCACGAATACACACAGCTTTAGCATAAAATCATGCAAATTTCGCGCTTACGCAACAGCGACATTGCTTTACGAAATATTACGTAATACTGCTGATTTAGAGCGTAGATTTAGGTGGCTAAAATGGGCATAATCCATGTTGAGTCCCGTCATCATTTCTACATTATAGAGACATTGTAAAAAAAAAAGAGATTACATTCGCTGCGTAATAATTAATATTCTCTTGCTGCTTTTCGCCGGTCTTTCAGTTCAGAGTTGGAAATGTCGAATACATCGCGTACTATATTTACGCTTGCCTATTATCGTGTCTGGCAAATTTTGTTATTCTGTACGATAAAATGTGCACTGTACGTGACAATACAATAATGTTGTTTGATCGTCAGATTACGATAATCTTTCACGTTTTGCGAGTTAAGCATAAGTATTACTAACTGCATGTTGAATATAGTTGAACGTTATCAAATAAATACGAATATTCTTATTTTCAGGATATTTACCGATCAGTACAGGTAAGTTGCATCATCACTTAATTTAAGTATCGTAAGTTAAGTCGTTCGCGGTGTCGTTACAATATGATTGGCAAGCTGCAATATGATTGGATGATTGTGTCTCGATTGTCGATTAACGTTCAATTTACTGTTCCATGTCCGTCATATAAAATCCATTTATTTTGTAAAAGGAAAAAACTTTAACTTGAATTGTTTGTTCATCGGAGTGTAATAATACGGTTTGAGAGAATAAAATTGCGGATGCTTCTCGCACGGTGTTGCAATAATAGTTCATGAAAGTATCACATTAAATAATAATTTGCGAAAGTATTACGAAAACACGTTAAATAATAATTCCTGGAAGTACCATTGCACAAAAAAAGGAAGGAAGCATTTTTTTATAATTTAATGCTATCATCTTTTGATGTAGAATGCGACATAGCTACTATAATCGTAGATTAGAATTTATGCATTATGTTTCCTCGCGATTATTGCGCTGTATATACATCTCCCATTATTCTGTCAGACGTATTACGACGACAGGATTTTGCATGCGAGTCTCATTTTACGATAGAATAAGTGCAACGTGAGTGCACACGAGTGGAACTGCAGGGCTATGCAAATATTTTTATCTAAAGTGGTATTAACGCACGGATTGATAGTGTAGGACGCTTTTCACTTGCATCTGCCGTGACGCGTAAACGCCTACCGTCTTCCGGAATTTATAATTTATATTTTATACGATGATAAAAAAGGAAAAGAAAGAAAAGATTCGCATGGTTACCTGTAAATAGGAGATACACGCTTAAACAATTAGATCTTTACATATCGCGAAATTATATCTTATTGAATTAACATAAATAAAATTGGCGGGGTATTCTGATATTTTATTTTACATTCTTGAAGGTTATTAATTGTTAAATATAAGAAAGAATAATTTTGCTGAAATATCTAAAAATTTGGCTAGATGCAAATTTAAAATTGCTTTTTTGTTAGACCTACATAAAAATAATTATGTAGGAAAGACAAATATGATTTGAGGAATATTGAAAAAAATGTTGACATTTTAATAATCATCTTCTATATAATTTATTTGAATAATCTAACAAAATCATTTTTAAATCTGTATTTAGTTAAATTTTTAGAGATGCTTTAAAACCGCGTTTTTCCTTGCCAACAGTTAATGACTTGCTGATAATTCCTCGCGATTGAAAATTTGCATTACCGAATAAATGGTGAATGGACGATTTAATTATTTAAGTTCTTCAATTGTTACGAGCGAAAAGGTGAAATTATCGCTAAACTCCGCGTCCATGGATATTGCATCTGACGGGCCTGAAATTAGATTTTCCGATAAGCGCAACGATTATTTCCGGCGTCACGACTTAATCACCGTTAACGACACTTCGTGGACATGCCTATGTACACGCGATCGTTTGTACCAACTTCAATTACCAACTTCGTTTACGATTGTGCGGGAAACGACCTACGCTGTTTTCGAGACGTGCCGAAAGGCAGGATTGACATTGCGCTTACGAGAGTAAGCTGTTCCACTCTTGTGTGGAGCTTTAATTTCCTTACCTCTTCTACAACGATATAGAAATTTATACCTCGCAATATATTCGCAATCGGCCAACTAATGCAACGCATCCATTTAATTATAAAACACGAATTGTTCGGAATATTGCCAGAGTTACGCGAGAGCGATCCATCATAGTCACGTGTTTCAATCCTGTGTATCTGGAGGACGTCCAATTTAAACTTCTCAGATTCAATGAAAATAGTTGAATGGCTCATCTAAGCGATGAAATTAACTTTTGAGCTAACGCAAGCAATATCATCCGATAATCCTTTAGAAAATCTGTTAGATCGTCCCCAGATTTTGTTTGATTGTATTTGAAAAAGAGTGACAAATTTGCTCGCGAACGAAATTCCTCTGTTCGTAGAAAAATTGACTGTATAATTGGCTGTATTGTGTCGTGTGTGCTTCTATGGCCTAACCCGTGATCTAGCCGACGATATAAGCTAGACAGACTGAATGCGCTTAATTATTGTGTTCGTTAGTCTTCTACGTTGTTTCACGCGATCCCGGCGCGTCGTAACAGAATTGTTTACTTGTGCCACGAATAATTGTGTACGTGGAACTACAGCGCTCTAATTTTTTCGTCCCATACAGTACATAATTTCAAGATACGTTCTCAAGCATTTAGCGAATTTTCCTAAAAATGTTCTAAGATGTCCCTTAGATAAAGTATACTATATGGGATGGCATATTTCATTTAAAAGTCATATTCCCAACAGTAAATATACTCTAGAGATTTGTTTTCTGTGGTTGAACTAGTAATACTTTGGAACTTAAAGTGAAATAGATATATGTTTGATTCGAAAAAAACGAGAAAGGAAGTTTTAATACTAGGAATAAAAAAACAGATCTTTAGTTAGATAAATACTTATAGAAATCCGAATAAAATATTATTCGCTTTTTTTCATGTTGTAAAATCATGTAAGAGAATATAAAGCTATTTAAGATGCTGTCCAGCAAGGATACAGTCAGACACTGTGTAACACAGTGAATCGTTTTATCTTTGTTTAACGTAGGCAAACGACAAGGATGTAATAATTCACTGTGTTACACTGTGTCCTTGCTGGAAAGTACTCTAGTTACACATTCGCAATTATGGAATTGAAAGTGCTTCTGTAATCAGACGATTGTTTTCTTAAGTTTTTTTTATTACGTAATCCGATGTGGAGCAGTTTCACGCGAAAAAAACAGTATATACAATGAATGCAAAAATATTCGTACAGAGGAAATTTTTTTATAAAAGAATTCTTATTCGTAGGAAATATTATAAACATTAATTAGTAACTTTATACAATGAGTATATTCTAATATAAACAAAAGAGTGTTTATACTTTTAGAAAAATTTCTCGACTGTACGAATTCTTTTTGTGCGTCTAAGTACAATTTTTTATTTTCGTTTATTTTTATAAGAAAGTGTATTTTAATTATTACATGCCTTTTTAATTATTTAATTAAATATTTAATTAAATTCAATTATTACATGTCTTTTTAGGTAAAATAATTTTGAAAAATGTAGAGTTTACTTTATTCTTTGTTAATAAGTTGCCAATATTTATTTTTAAAAATAAGGTTTTTTTTTTAAAAATATCTACTCTGTATGAATATTTTTTGCATTCACTGCATACACAAAAAATTATGTATGTACGATACCTGCCAAACGCAGGTATCGTACAAATTTCCTAAAAAATCAATATTGACCGACGTATATCAAAAGTCTAGATGGTATCATCATTCTTTTTTTTTGAACAGATAAATTTATTCTCGTGTTTATGCAAGCGTGTTTACGGTAGCGAAGAAAAGAAAGAAAGAATACGTAATTTTTGAAAAATGCAAATAATGCATATGTAAATTGTTTACGTAATTTGTTTAAGACATATTAGATGTGAATAAACAACTCGACTTCCAATATATATACTTTTTGTGGAAGTATGCAAAATATTTAAATATCTTCTGTAATTCTTCTTCTTTGGCAATTACCAAAAAGTGATTTGCAACTGTGAAAAAAATTTTGTTTAGGTTGTTATATTGTTTCTTTAATAACGGTTCGAACTTGTCAATAAATCTTGAAATCTTGTTTATATGATATGCGCTAGAAAGATCAAATATTCTTAAGTGAATCTTAACGATTTTAAGATCAATGATAAAGTATTTCTATACGCGAAGACACATTCGAACATGTTCATTAACTTTTTTGTGTCAGAGAAAAAAACACGCGATCGCTTTGCGGTGACTTGCATGATGCTCGACATATTTGTTCGACACGCGCGAATCACTTTACGATCTTGCAAGCAGCAGAGATTGCATAAAAAGATAAAAAATGTTTTTCTTCTAATAAAGAGAGTTTTGTTATTCAAATTTCCGTCATTAATTTTGGAATTTTGAGCACGATACAAACAACGTAGCAAGAGCAAAATACAGAGAACGAAATATTAGAAAGTAATCGAAGAAGAAGCTTTTGGGACTGTCAAAAATAATTGAGTCACTAAATTAGACGAGAAATCACAAACGCTCATCATGCTTTATGATTGCTTCTAATATAATTGATGGTTGTGTTAAAATACATTGAATAGATACCCGACGAATGTTTCTCTCTGTATGCAGATTGAGCAGTCACAATTAAAACAGCCTGTTGACTACGCATTGCGGTACTATATGTAGTAATAATTACATACAGCAAAATCCACTATAAATAGATGGAAATTATGCATTGAAATATAATGTAGATATAAATTGAAGTTGTTGTAGAAGGAATATTGCCATATTCCTGTTGTTCGGGGACATTTTACTTTATAATCATGAAATTATTTTCCGTGTTATTCTAAGGTTAAATATAATCATGTAACATTTTATTTTGAACAATAAGATAAGATGATATAATTTCGAACATGGTATACTTCTGAACGAAATAAGATTTGAATACAATTTTTAAGGTTCAAGTTTAATTTTTTCCTATTTGATGACACTCTTCAGTACCTTATTCACAGACTGAGAACAGAGTTGTCAAACTTGAACCTCGAAATTAGATTCACATCTTATTTTGTTCAGAATTATTCGAAATTGTACCATCTTGTCCTATCTTGGAGACCTTATAACAAAGTTTGACCGCAAACAATTTTTTCAAAATTTTATTAATTTATGTTATTAATCCTACACAAAAATTATATTTTTTCTGTGTGTCTATATATATATATATATATATATATATATATATATATATATATATATTAGGTGTTGGAATTAATTCGTAGCGTTTTACAAGTGATGGGAAGTACTTTCATTAATGTATTTTTTAATGCTCATGTGAAATAAATAACATTCTTTCATTAAAAAACGCTACGAATTAATTCCAACACCTAATATATATATATATATATAATTTCATTTTAACTTATATAGTCTCATTTCATAATTTTAATTAAGATTATAGAGCGAGATAATACATACAGGGAAAAAATGTATATCTTTCCCAGTAATTACTTAATGTAATCGTGGGACAGAGATTCCGAAATCATTATAAAATTCATTTGAAATCCCAATATATAATCCGATAATTACATATGCAACTACGAGAAATAATTGTGTGATATTAGATAAAATCATTTATTTTGCCAAATGACTTTATATATAGTGAAGAAAATTATTTGTCATCAGATGAAATCGTATAAAATCAAATAAAGTCATGTAATTTGTAGAATATTTCAGCTGTGACTATCCCCTCGTATTTTTCTCTCATAAGATTTTGACAAAACCGCTCGTGGCCAGATTTTATTATGAGATCTCTACCCTTATATCTAAATAAAAATACATATTCAAAGCATATTTTCGATTCCACGTGTGCACAAGTTGTTGGCATTTAGACGCTTCTACCGAGGCGGAGATCAATTCTGAATTGATCGAGGAACCTACAGCTGTGTAGAATATCCATGTAAAACATTCGTTACAATTTCTCGGAAGTAACTTTCCATCTTCTCTATCTGATGAGCTTCCGCAGCCGTGTTCTGCGACTTTGTAACTCTATAGCTCCATAACTCTGTAATCGCAACCGTCACGGACGGACATACGTCAGCGGCGCGGCATCGCGGCGCGTAAGCCACGCGCACACATACAGACCTATCTCTATTCATCCTCTTATCACCTGAGAGAACGGCGGCTCCATTCTCGTCACATACGCGAAGCGGAAAGAGCGAGCGGAGCGACGGGGGTGCCCCAGGTTGCGCAGTGCCGGCGCGCGCACGTTTCCCGCGCAAATCGTCGCCGTCGGGAAATCCCCCTCCCACCTCACCATCCCCCGTACCGCGAGGGAAATCTCTACGAAACCAGAACACCCCGGCCAGTTCGACATCGCGGCAAACACGAGGTGATCGACGGCGACATAAGACCGACTCTTGCAGCTTTTCTCACTCATCGCGCGAAAGCACGAATCTCGCGCTGATTTGTGCGGCGAATACGTGTAAGTCGCGCGTGTCTATCTTTTTTTTTCTTTTATATTTTTTCTTTTTCTTTCTCGCGCTGCCGAATTCCTCGGAAGTACTCCCCCGCGCGCGAATCGTTTCGCGAAAAGACGTTGACCACCAACTGCGTGCAAAATCATAAAGATCAAAGCTCTCGAGCGAGAAAGAGAAGAAAGTTTCTTGACGTGTTTTGTGCGAGATTCGAACGGCCTGCGAAGGGGACTTCCCCGCGGGGATGTGCCGGCGCGGCGGGAGATTCGGATAATTTTAGAATCTGCGAAGATTCTATAAATTATTGGCGGTGTGCGTCGCAATTTTTGCGTTTTTAAAGACGGACATAGAAATATGCGATTGTGTTAAATCTGATAATTGAGTTGCATTAAATCTGAAAATTAAGGTGAATTTGTTTTAATAAAGGTTATGAATAAAAATTAATAATTTTCAAAATATGATGAAAAAAGTTGAATCTCTCTTTGCTTTTGACATAATCGCTTTAACTCCATCTCTCGCAAAATGAAAAAGTTAATTCTGGAAGAGATATGTATAATTCATATAATATTATGTAATGAATGTAATTCATATAAATATTAAGTTTTTAAATACAGCGAAAAAACAAATAGATTTTGTGAGAAACGAAAATATATTTTATAGCGTTTATCGTCATCGTTTAAGATTGCTTGCGTTTAACTTAATTGCTGCACGACATAACCGCTTTCGCGATATCGGCTTTTCATTATACGAATAATTAGGCACGCGATTATGAAGAAAAAAATATTACGGATTTTTTCAAATTGGGAGAAAAATATTCGCATACGAGCGCAAATATCGAAAATTTCAAATTATCCTTTGAAGTCCGCTTAGTTCAACGAGATAGTTGAATATACAAACAAGTTGGAATTGCTAGGTCAATCGAGAGCTGAGAGTGGTAATGCTGTTTGTAGTTCGTACTCGAAGTGCACGCTGAGAAGAGAAATTCTGTCCGCGTGGAAACGGCAGTTTTTGCTGATCGATCACGAAACATGCTTTAGTCTCCATAAGATATTATTAATTTAACGATAGCTAATCTAATAGTTATTTGGAACTTGTTACTGCGAATTATATCGCAATACAAATTCGTCTTCTTCTGACGCGTAGCGCCTACTTGTCCGTGACGTATTTATCTTATCAATCATCTGTATCGCTTCAATTATAAGATATTTGACGTACTAAGATTAGAAGCTATTACGCCATAATAAGAGTTGACATAAAAGAGCCTTTCTGAAAATCTTGATTAATTGTTTTACTGTGACGTATATTTTCTATTTGATAATGCTCTGATTATTTGTAAAACATGCAATGTTCTATTAAAACAAGAAAGACAAAAAAACGTCGAGTGTTATGATGAAATAAATCTTGCAATGATTTTCTGATAATATCGCTAGAAGCTAATGAATAATCTGATAAAATGATAATCTGAATAAAAACTATAATTGGACTTGAACGATTATCATTAATGCAAAATAACGATAACGTTGTTTTAATTGACTTGTTTGATGTCCTTTTGAGAGAATAAGAATAGCCGCACTCGATCTAGATGAAACTGCAGAGCACTATTATGTAACAATGACGTTTATGGCGGAGTATATTTCGTTAGAATCTCAGTGAATCGTAATAAAGCTCCTCATTGTGTTAATCCGACGTGACACGATTTAGTATGGTTTTGTATTACATCATCGTTGATGTAACGCGGAGCTTTGAAGTGCTCGCAAATGAAGCGATCGCAACAACGTCGTGATCGCACAGTTGCAAGCAATGGCCAATCACAGAAATATGGATTATGTGTCATTTGTAGTGCGATAACAATATTGTGGTCATCGTGAACGTTCTCCACTCAAGCCTGTCTTTACGAGCTTGTCATTAAACTATAAGTACCTCGAGAGCGTTATTACATTGTTATCTACAGTATGTTTACTGAGTTCTATAAATATTGTGCGAGAAATCTATCGAACTCTAGCTGACTGTTCTCATTTTGGAAGGAATACCTATCTTTTATGTTATGCCGTAGATACGATATCAAATGTCGATCTATTTTCTTTTCTCCTATATAAGTTAGAGGCTTTCTGGATAAGAAAATTTCTTCACCACAAAATATATATGCTCATTTGATTGGAAGTAATATGATCGCGTGTATTAAGATTTCCTCGTGTTCGGCTATCGGATATTAGGATATTGGAAATGTAATCACCGGCGAAATGTCAATTAAGTATTGGCATTATGACTTTTGGCCTCGACCTCGCAAGAAGCTATTTGTATTTATAGTTATTTGACAATCAGAATAAGTCACATTTGAGAGAATTTTCCGGATATGGTTTGGCTCACTGAGGCGCGAGTAATAAAAAATCAATATTAACTTCTTACCAAGGAACGAAAAAAAATTCTTTACGTAGATCTTTCTTATATTATAAGAATTCTACTGATATTTCTTACTTGAAGTTTTTAATTGATATTTTAAAGTCTGAGACTTGTACTATTATGATCGTAAAAAAAAAAACAAAATATAAAAACTAATATCCTTATTTAACCATAGAATCCGAATTTTGTGGGACATCCCATTTTTCGACTTTCTATAGAGATGTTCGAAAGAATAAACCCTAAATGGGTTATTTTGATTAAATTAACATAAAATACGTTAGTATATTAAGGGTCAGTTCCACATCTCATAGTTTATTTCTTATTCATTGTCTTTTTCCAATTCTAAAATTGGAAAGAAATGAAAAACAAGTTGAACCTCGATTAAGAGTTAACCGTGGATTGTCGAACTGGGCCTAAGGGTATCTTTCATTAGTTTCTGGTTAAGCTACCTGACAGTTAACTCGTAGTAGCAGATTATTGTTTAATTTTATTAATAAATAAATATTTTACTTACATAGCTATATATATATATATATATATATATATATATATATATATACTTAATTGATTAATATTATAAAATATTTTCTAATTCGTATCATGAAAAAAAATGATTTTTATGGGTATGATATTTTAAGGTTGATATCCCGAAATTTGCTGATCAAGAATTGGCCACCCTATTTAGCCGTATCATATCAGATTCTGATCCTATTTAGATTACTCAACATGTTATCGGTTTTATTATAGTTATAAGCTGACAACTACCGTTATTTAAATCGCGAAGTATCTTTCGCAAAGTTAACTTTACATGACATTGACCTTATAAACCGACCTTTAAGCACAGTGACATTTGATAACGGAGAAAATGTTCGCTAAGTAAAAGCATTTATTTGATTATTTCTTTTATGTTCTCTGTTTTAATTTCGTGTAAATTGAAACGTAAATATCACCACCGCATTGATAATGAAATACATGAAATAAGCGAAGCGTGCGAAACGGCATTTACTTAACGTTCTTTCGTTCGTTTCCGCATTATTTTCATTCAATTCAATCGATTCGCTATGTACGTATAGAAAAAAAAAATAAGTAACACGCGAATGCGTCGAATCGTTTTGTAACTCATAACAGAAATGTGTTTACGGTCGTTAGTGACACATTCGACTAAAGAAACGTTCTCGAGTGCCGGTTTTCCTTGGGTAAATTTTTGCTCGAGGCTGGTATGCTAATTTATCTGGAAGTTGTCGACGTCGTATAATCATGCACATTCAGCATCTTTCCGTCCGACCAATTTTTCGCATTTCGTTTCTACTCATCAATCCAACTCCGAAGGAAAAAAAAATAATAAACGCGAATTGAAACGTATTATCGCCACAAAGACGTTGATTGATCCTTCTATTGTTCAGCACAAGAATTATTTTTTCGTAAATACGAAAATAATGTATTTAATTTTGTAAAAATAAAATTTTGTAAAAATAATTCTCCAATTTCACATAGAAAGTATGCAGATTTTTTATCGACTTTTTTTTACGTCACATAAATGCTTCTTCACGCGATATGGTCTCCGTTAATTCGACTTCATTTACGGGAATATTCCTCACAATTGTACTCTTGATCAAATAATTCCGCCGTACCTGTTCACAACTTGACCTAGGGGAGTACTTCAATTTATTGTTGGTAGAATTAATTTTTGTAGATAAAGAGAGTATTCAGCCAATGACGGAAGGACTCGGCCTAATTAGTTTCATTTGGATAAGTTGGTACTTGGCCCGGTTTATTGTCACGTAGCTCACAGCACGGCTTATAAAGTGACCCTTCCATTGTTCCGGATGTAATATATCGTTCAATAGTAATTCAAGCAATAGCTAATACACCTCTTATCGTAGGACTTATTGCCTATCGAACGCGATCGGACGAAAGGAATCTCTAGTTTAGTAGAGGCGTATTTTAAGCTACACGAAATTTGATTAAAATCGCGAACGATAAAATATATTTTATAATAGATAAATATGAGAAAGAAAGAAGAAACTTCCAAAGGACTCTTGAAAATAGTAATAAAGGATCAAGGCTAATAAGAATGCAACGCAGTAATCAAAACGCAATTGATTTTGCAAATTAGATTTTAATATAAAGTTCGAAGAACATTTTAATTTCGACTCATTTTGAAGTCATCTTTAGATGAACAATTTTCATATCGATTACGAATAATAAATAGATGATGACGATAATTTCCCATTACTTTTCGATAGCATTTTTGTGCTGTACGCTCGCGTAGCTAACAATGCACGCAATGATCGCTATTACGAAATCAACGGCACGATATTACTTAATATAACGGCCTTGAGTGTAATCTCTTTAATCAGGAACTTGCCTCGTATCGTGATTTATCTGTATGAGGAGGTGCAATAAAATAATACGTCAGTCACGTATCTCAATTCACCTCACCGCTTAGATATTGATAATTAATACTGTTGATTTACGCGAAATTAGATTTGGTTTGCGGCAACAATAGTTAATAAAATACATGTTTTGTAAAGTGATCCAGCCGTTTCGCGAATGTTGAATGATGGATCGTATGCTATAAAAGATACACATTTCTGCGCCGCTAATTGCGCACAGTAAATGTCAAATATAATTACGTAATTAAATTTAATTGCAGAATTACAGATAGCAAAATTTGCTCTTCATTTCATCCTTTGTTGCGTTACGAGCAGATCGATTTTAATCAGTAACAGAGAAATTGCACGTTTGTTCGGGTCTCGCATCGCGAAATTTGTGTTACGTCAAAGCGATTAAATGGATTGATATCACAACGCAGTTTTCTCGATACAGTGCACCATTCTAACTTTGAAGCGTATTCGTGACCTTCCGACAAGCGAGCTGTGGTGATCGAATCGCATCTTCCAACGCCTCCTCCAGGTGGTCCCTCCTCTTTGATCGGGTGAACCAGCCCGAGGATATTGAACAAAGAAGACGTGAACGCGGCCTTGCCCTTTTGAGGCAACCTTCATCGATCGACGTTTCATCCGTGTAAATATGCGTCCGTTCAGCCGATTATGTGGCATAGGAGCATGAGTCGCGTCTGCACATTATTGGAACGCAATGAAGAGACGTAGATCACGGACGAATCGCAGCATAACACGGTGAAGCGATTGAAGCGGAATCGCGATCGCGCGAATGGCGTAGAGATGTGTTTGTGAACGACGATGAGGAACATATAACGGCAATGTCCGACTCCAGTGGTGGTTTGATAGAGTTCATCGGGTCGACCGTCGGTGGCGATGTCTGCGGCGGCGGCGGCCTGAAGAGATGCGGGGGTGGAATGAGCTCGCCTGCCCTGAGTGCTGGCAGCATCGGCGCGACAGGCGGACTTCCCAGGACCATGTCGACCTCCGCGCTGCGAGTTCGACCGCCCAGGAGAGCACTCTTCTGGGAGCAATGCTTCGACAAGAGAGACTTGTAAGTCTTGAATTACGATCGATGCTTTCAGCCTTTCTAGCCAGTGGCAGGTTTTCAGACGTCAAAGAGAGAAATGTTTGCTTCATTGCTCCGATACAATTTTACGCGAGAAGATTTTCTAACTACTGTGGATATCCCTACTTTATAGAGCTACTTTCACTGTGGATTTTACTGTAGAAGTGGATAAATCTACTTCTATGACGTATATTTTGTGATATATATTTCTGTCGTATAAGAGCGATTCTGTTCAATTTTGTACATATTACACAATATGTTCGCGTGGATATGTTACGTTGTATATACGAACTGTTACAGTCTCGCATGATACGATATTGGAACAAATATCCTGCATTGTTATAGATTTTCTTAGTAACCTACATACAGGCGACTTGAAGGTGCTTTATAAGTGTCCATCCATTCTTATGCCAGAATAGACGCTCCGGCAGAATAATTTCTGGAAGACTAACGGTTGACAATAAAGACTGACATGTAACCCACTTCTTGACTGCAATAACATTTTTGGGAAAATGAATTGTTCATAAAGATATTCATCGAATATATTACGAAATGCAATCTCAATATCTCGCAACGAAGAACATTCGAGAGATTGCATTCAAAGTGCTAGGTGACGTAAAATTTGAATATATGAGATATATCCATCGCTTGATTCGCAGACTGAATTATATCAAAGTTTGATAGTGTTGAAATTCTATCCCGATACAATGAACACAATAACATACTTTATTGAAAGAATTTATCGCTGGAGCGAATCATGCAAATCCATCAAATCTTGATACTTTGAATAAGCTGTTAAAAAAATATAACGATATAATGAATTAATATTAGCCAACCAATGTGAAGATCTTTCTGCTGCATATTATTTATTTTAAAATATAACTATTATTATCTCGAAATATTACATTAAAAAATTGATTTTGTTGAAGCATCTAAAAATTTAGATATAGGTATGAAAATTATTTTGTTGAACCATCAAAATAATTACATAGAACGTTTGAACTTGTTGCTAGAATGTCAATGCTTTTTGCAACATTGCTCATTATGCTTGAGATTTCTATTTTATTATTGTAATTATTTGAATCATCCAACAAAATTATTTTCAGATTTGTATTTAGCTAAATTTTTAGATATTTCAGTAAAATCGTTCTCTCCGTTTGTGTATGTGTATATATATATATATATAAATATAAGAGAATATATATATATAAATTATCACACTAATTACACTAGGAAAAAAAATTTAGTGCCTCTAGCAAAATTATTTAGTTGAGGCATTTTTAATTTTGCAAAAGCAAATTTATATAAACAAAGTTTATACAACAAAATAATGAGTTGCTTTTGAAAAATAATTTCTCTGCTTCGTAAATAACAAAAATATTTGTTCATACCAACTAAATAATTTAGTTTGTATAAAATTTACAATGTTCAATACATTTTAATTAAAAATTTTTGTTCGGTATATTTTGACCAAATTTTTGTTGTTACAGCAAAATTTATTCATAGAATAAATTTATAAAACAAAACATTTTTCCTAGTAACGGTATATTTCCTTAAAAAGTAAAGCTTATCCTGCGAGCTCTATTTTTGTCGTCTCATGCATTTTTTTATATCAAATTTTCAATTACTGCACAACAACACGTATTGGCAAACATTCAAGGAAAAAGCTTGCGGAAATTCGCTCTGGTTTTATTAGGCCGCAGTATATCAATTTGGAATACCTTTAGCACGCCGTGTTATTCCGCAAGTATACAAGCTAAATCTGATTAACAGACGTCGCGTCGAGGAGACGCGCCTTTTGGAAAATGGCCAGCCAGTTACCGGTATGGAATTTCACGACCCTATCTGACGCTTGATTCACACAAATACATGAAACATCATTCTGTTGGCTGGTGTCCTAACCATGAGTTATGGATAACGACGCGGATCGTTATTCTCCCAGAATTATTATTATTCCTGCTTGATTATCGGATGTTATTTGAGAATATATATGTACATATATAGAACAATCTGGATTCTATTTTGAGACCACGCGACTCCTAACAGGATTCTTATGTTAGATTATAACAGAAAGTACGATAATTATGTAAACGCGGTAATTATGCTAAATCAATGCGTGAATTAATAAGAATATCATAACGAGATCAAGGTAAAGATTTACGTCATTGTAGAAAAACATATGTTAGGATTTTGTAGTTTGATCATATACAAATAAAGATTTGTCATTTGTGTAGAAAATTTTATTGTGAGTAACAGTATAGTGGAATGTCATTGCATCATCTCTAAAATATTTTTAAATATAACTGTGACATTTATTACTATATTGATTCTCTATAATGTAAAATATGTATGAATAGACTTTGGCCACATAAACTAGTTTTATTTAAAAATAAAACGTATCTATTTTGCAATTATTATTTTTTTAGCGGAATTTATATTTAATTCAAACTTTTTTTGAGCTTATGGATATTGGTTTCAAATTGACGACTGTGTGACGAATTAATGAACAAATTTTAAATATTTATTTCAAAGTATTGGACATATTTATTCGAGCAGGTAAAACAATAATGAAATATCAATTGATTTAGATAGGAAAAATATAATATTTTTAATAAAACATTTATTAATATTTTTCGACGACCATAAGGTTTTATTTTTTGAATTTGTTTTAGACGTATTGTCTAATCTACTGCACTGAAAAAAAAATTATTAAATTTTAATACTTACTTCTTTGAACAGTATTATTGTAAGTAAACATTTATTTACAGTAAATAAATTTTACTGAATAAAAAAGATAATTAAATTATTTTGTTAAATTGTTAATCAATTTAACTGGTGATATTACTGCGTAGTGTAGTAGAATTAGCATTTCAAGACCGAAAAATCATCGGCGCGCGTTTCTGGGGACTACATATATTGTAAGTTCACACAAGAATCATACAAGCATTTAAGATCTAGGTAGATTGTTTAAGGCTTTGATTTTTATAGTTTGTGTTACACACACACACACACACACACACACACATACGGCCCTATAATATATTATATTGATAATCAAATGATTTTTGTATCAAATAAATACATGTTCATAATCAATATTCACTTATTAATAAATATTTATTTAGAATTATTAGTAAATATTTGCTTAAAATTATTCAAATATTTGTTAAAATTCAGTAATTTTTTCAGTGTGTGCTTAACGTTAGCACTTGAAAATTACCAGTACATAAAATTGTTTGAGTTGATTTCTTTGGAATTTTAAGGAAATTTTAATGAAAAATTTAAAGGAAGTAGTTGAAATGAATCAAAATTTTATTGAAGCATATGTATGATTTAACGTGCAATTTTGAGAGAAAGTTAACGATAGTTTCTCCTTGAAAAGCAAGATTGGAAACTTTCAAGCTGTACATAATCGCGAAGTTTGTCAGCTGTGTATTAGAAATTTATATGCTGTGCTGCTTGTTATTTAGAATGAAAACGACGAAAGTTTCGCGAACTCTGTTAACATTCATTAAATAATTTTCACTTGATATCATGTACTTGGCACGTAATCTGTATTATGGCAGTCTCACATAATGCCAGTGGCATTATGTGGTTCTTCTAAATTCCTTGAATTTGTATTATTAATTTTGTTCATCATGAAACATCAATTTGATGAAACGATGATCATATAAGTATGATATGCATTTTTATAATTGTTATACATTATTTTGTAATTATTTTGCATTGATATAGGCATTTGAATGATCAAAATTCAAATTTCTGCGGTTCGCGACAGTACTGTCCACCGGATAATCAGATATTATTCAGCGAATATTGCGTTTCATATTTCGCTTGCTCGTCAGTTTGTCAGAACGGTAGTTATCTGCCCTTAAAGCAACACGATTATGTATTTTAACCTTGTTTGCATTTCAAAATCCGTTTTTATACTTGCTTACGTAATCACAATATTTGGCTATCGGTTTCCTTTATTGCATTATCTGTCACCTATTGATTTATTATCAATTATACAGATGAATTCTCTTATATATGTAGATCAATTGCCATATTCAATATAATTTCATTACGTTGTTATATCAGGTTCGTTTCGTGCAATAGTCAATCCGTGGCAATTAATTTATTATTTGGTATTAAATTGTCGAGCATGCATTACTATATATCATGCAAAGTGAATATTCTGCAAAACAGAAAAGATATAATTTACACGGTAATTTATATGCGACGATAATTCTGTAGCATTCAAAATTATATATATAACAAATATTTATATTGATACTTTTTTCACACTTTCTTTAAATTTACATAATATTCTTGTATATAACTTTAAAAGTTTTTGTAATTAAGGCGCGATAACTGATGCACAATATTCTTTTCTTATATTTTCTTCTAGCAACCGAATCAGTCATATTGGTCAGAAAAAATAACTATCGCGGTAACTATTTGCTGCTCTGACGCATATAAAAGAAATTGTTGAATGGTTCGCGCGCCGCGGTCGCATAAAGAAAATATGATTTACACGGTGAAAGGGGAATGCTTTTCGCTGTATGCATTGACTGGGTTCACTGGCTAACATTAAACGAGCATTTCTGCAATTTCAGTCGTATATTACACAAAAAGGCCTCCAGTAGGTATATTGAAACATCGAAAAAGATCGATGAAAGAAGCATTCAGTGATGATTAAATGATGAATATATTCAGTGATTATAAAACTAATTAATATTTTATGTTATTAATTAAAAATTTGTTTAATCAGTAACATGGTATTGCTAATTGGCAGCGTTGTTAAAATAATATTACTATAAATGTTTAACATATATACATAACTATAAATATACAAAACTTATTGTGAAATCAATCTTGATATCAATATTGAAGCCATAACAATATTGAAATTTGCAATTTTATTGAAAACAAAAGCATCCGGTTAATTATTCGTTTGATAGTTCATTTTTCATTTGTACAGTTTTTGAAAAGCGATTTTCCATCACATTTTTTTTCAAGAAAAAAATCAGTTTCCAAGTAATAAAAAGTTGATGATTACAAAAATTTAACAAAAATATAAAATTTCAAATATGCTATTTCATGTGCTTCCTCTTCTATTCTATTTCTCCAAAAATCGAAAATGTAAATCGTATCGCCGGAGACGAGTTCAATAAAAAAAGAGAAGACAATCAATAGAAAGCCGGAAATGTGAATGCAGAATAGTGCGACTGCTGCTCGAAGAAACGTTTGTTGGATGTAATAATTTTTATATAAAATTCCGAAATTTTATTTCTAAAGAAAAAGAAAAGAAAAAGTAATGCCATCGTATTCGGTTTCGGAAATATGATGTTTTAGTCAAGTTTTATTGCTTATTGCATATATTTTGTAAAGCAAAGAGAAAAACGGAGAGAAAAACAAATATCACTGTCTCCTTTATTTATGTTTTTTTTCGAATTTTACTGCATAAGGTTCTTCATATTTTAAAGTTCATAGAAACTAAATTTCTTCTCTCGACAATTCAATAATAAAGAAAACACGACTAAAGATTCTTTACAAGAGAGATTCCTCATGAGAGGGAAACGTGAATCTCGAGAGCACGAGGTACTTATTCTTCAAAGCATCTTACACACATACGGCTGATACTAAAATTTCAAATTTTGAGTTTGCAGTTGGACATGATTGCACGGTTATCCGCTCACAATTTATCGGAATTTATTGCCGCTCGTGTCTGACCCGCGACGAGATGAAAAGTCGCCCGCTTGTCCAGAAATTCATGGAACGTCGTTCTCATATATTTTTACGCTCGTCAGTTCTTTCGATGACTCCATCCGTGACACATATCAAGAACCTGGTGGCTTCCATGTTTACCATTCACTGTTTAAAAAGAATTATGATGAACATTTTTAGGATACAGCATGACTGTCCTTTGCCAGTAGCACTGTTGAGAGTTTACTCGGACTTTATTTGGATAGATCGAGATTGTTTATTTTCGGTTTACAACGTCAACTTTATAAAAGCATTCTTATATTCTAACGTAAACGTCGTAAATCGATGACATACGGCAGATATATGAAATTTAATTTTGTCCCTAAATCATTTTCCTCGTGATATTATCTCTCAGATGTGTATATTGCGCGATTATATGCTTTTCTTAGAAAAGATGGTGGGAGGAAACGCGTAATGTAAATTTTCGAAAATCCTGTCTCTTTCCTTTCTGAAGTAGAATGAGTTATGACAATGTTGCTGCGTATACACCAGCGTGTGTACGACGAAAATGGAATTCTACCTCTCATATAATCTACGAACCTTCCCCGCGCAACAGATATTACAGTGATAACGTATTTCTTGATAAAACGTATTTTTGCGTATTTGAAATGTTGCGTTTTTGCTATTCTCTCAAAGAACCAACAAGCTTCATTTTATACCGCAATATTTTATTATCGTGTGAAGAAATAAAGAGAATGTTTTTCTTCTCTTTGACCACTGAATATTTTTTCTCATAGTCAGCGAAATATAATTAAATCATTACAACGGAAATTTATTTCTCTTCTCACTACGGAAGAAGGATTTATACTTATGCTTGTTTTTATTTCCGGAAAAAAAACCGCATCGAAGAAAGCAAAAATATTAATAAAACGAAAATGATTTTAAATAATTTTCAATGTTAATTTATGTAAGTAAATTTATTTTATGGAACATTATTAATTTTTTGTCGGTATGTGGAATTTTGCTCTTTCCGTCAATAACCTGAATTTTTTAGCTTTAATGCAGATTTTTATATTGTACCAGACTGTAAAAATCTAAAAAAAATTCTTGCACTTGTGAAAGCTTTAATGAGTTTTTACTATTATAGAAGTCCGATTGTGTTTTTACTTAGTTTTTACAAATTTAAATTTATCAGAATTGATTGAAATTTATCTGAATTAAAATATCGATTGTCCCCCCTCCCTTTTCGAAGTACAACTTAATAAAACTTTTATATTTTACTTGTATAGTTATGCATTCATATATCAATCAAATAGCATTTATTCTGTTTAAATTTATTTAAACTGCTATTTTAAATGACATGGAAAAAGCGGCACTTTTTATTTATTAACACTTGATAATCGTGATTATAGATTCTGACATTCAGTAACTGATATAAAGTTGTTTTTTAAATAAATTAATGCGGTCGTAACAGAGAAAATCATCAGTATTTCCTATAACTTATGACCTTTCTGATATTTATAGAGAATATATAACTTGATTATTATATGTATATATAATTATAAATTTGCCTACATAATTCTATACGAAATGATTTCTATTAAAATATATTCTATATTTTTTAACGTATAGAGTATTAAATTTATAATTCTCATCCCTATAAATTCGCGTGATATTCACAAAGATGTTTCATCATATATTCAATTATAAATTATAAGAATTTTTTTATAATATACAGCTGTACGAATAAATTATTCTTCAAATTTTGCAACATGATAATATAATTAATCCACATATTTTGTGTGTCTCAATTTAATTAATTTAACCACACGTTGACGAACTTTTCTTGAGATATCATTTATTCTCACCTTCTTTAATTAATTGTAAGTATTTTGTATTACTACATACCTCATTTGATTTATGTAATTAATTATTAGGGGTACAAATAAGTTCGTGCGGTTTTGAAAGAGATGGCGTAACTACTTTCATTCCACCGTTCCGTATTTCTAAGTATGCGTTGGATAGCTGTCATTAGTAGGTATTAAGTTCAGTATGTGTCATTTGTTCGAATTGTAAACAACAATATTTTTACTTCGTCAAATATGTCGAACTTTGTACCAAATAAAGTGTTTTTGCGGGGAGTTTTACTGCATTACTTCAATATGAAGAAAAGTGCTGCCGAAAGTCATCGTATTTTAGTGGAAGTTTATGGTGACCATGCTCTATCTGAGCGAACGTGTCAGAAGTGGTTTGCACGGTTTAAGAGTGGTGACTTTGACTTGGAAGACCAAGAGCGTGCCGGATGTCCAAGAAAGTTTGAAGACGCAGAATTAGAGGCATTACTCGATGAAGATCCATGTCAAACGCAAGAAGAGCTTGCATTATCATTGGAAGTGACTCTGATTACATTGTAACCAGTTTTTCACAATAAAGCCCCAAATTTCGAGAAAAAACCGCACGAACTTATTTGTACCCCTAATAGAATTACTTGTAATTTTTTATTCCAGAAATATGCATATTTCAACATAATCAGTGTAATAATCATTATTATCATAACAGTGGAATATGTATCTCGCGCGCGCTAATTATTTTGTATTAAGTAATGAACTTTTGCATAGGCAGTTGTGTGATGTTTCTGACTGTGATTCGCGACGTTTAATTTTAGATCGAGATTCCTATCCGCACGTTGCAATTAATATGATATCCAAGAATAGGAAATTATTTAGAATATTTTATTCCCAGAAGTAATTTAAAACAAATTGTTATAATTACATCATAATTAATTTATTAATTTTTGATACATACTTATTTAATATTGACGTATCGAATATCTTGATTAATCGCAAGAATGCATTAATAATATAGTATAATGTATCGTAATATTATCTTTTATACAATTTTATCCAATTAGAACTTAAACAAATTGAAATATTATATCCAAAAGTATTGAAGTACGAGTTTATAATTATCTGATGACTATAATTATATTAAGTTAATTGCGTACACATTTATGTGCGATCTTTTGATGTACTGCCAGAATGCGATAATAATAAAGTTCTCTGCAATAGCCATCTTTATATTATATAATTATCTCATGATAACATAAATAAATTGAAAGCTATAAGATTTTGAGCTATAATATAATATAATTATCAGAGTGTTTATTATTATCTATTTTATTTTTTAATGGTACAATTTATTTACTATTTTTGACGTCGAACAAGCAACGTTGATTAGTAATTATTTAATGGCAATGTTTACATTATTTTCAAGATTTTATTTTCTCATTGCAAAAGTCATTCGCGATAATTTGACTGGAAGGTGAAACGGATAACTGCCAAAATTATTCAGTTTCCACGATATTATTCTCGAAGGAATAACGTAATTTTCTCTCGCGAGAGAGATAGGAGAAAAGCAAGAAGTGAATAATGATTGCTGATTACGTATCATCGCGAGTTCTCCTCGCGTACGTACGTTATACACAATTTTCAAGAAATATATTTCCTTTACTGGGGCACGATGAACGCAGGAAACATCATTACGGAAACGAGAAGGAAGTACACGAACTAAATCTGGAGCGATATCGTTCTTGGCTCCTTTTCCAAGTAATGATCGATTGCGACACATGTAATTTTTTGAAGGGTGCTTTTCAGTGAAAAGTAAAATTAATCGTAACGGATGAAATAGTGCAGACTTGAGTATTTTGAAGTCTCCAACTTACACAGTTTTTATCGATTATCCAAAAATCAACAAATGACTTTATTTTGATTTCTTAACGTCAAAAAAAAAACAATCAAATTTTGTAACCGAAAATCATTTTGACTTTCATAACGTCAAAATAAAGTTACTTTTTCTTGACTTGGTGTAATCCACGGGTTTGAGAGATTGATAAACGATATAATCTGTCGAGTTTATACATCGTTGTACGTATATTCTAGATTGAGGGAGGTACATGTAACATTATCGTAGATATTTGCCTAATGTTGTACCTGGAGATATTATTAATTATATGTCTACACGCAGGAGGATGTGGGCTTAAAATCTGTCTGATGCAAAATCCTCTATAATCCTCTATATCTTGCATATTATACATGCAAGTTTATGTGCACAATATAGTCATTAATAGTATAAAATAAGTAATCGCGATCGCTTTACGTCACCCCGGTAATACCTGGAATTTACTAAAAAATGAAAAATGACCGTATTAACCTACACACGCTATCGATTGTTGGGGATTTAAAATAATAGGTTCGAGATAATATTCGAGATAATATAACGTATGTAACCGTTAGATATGTGGAGCTAAAAATCGAAAACATGCTTAATCATGAAGCAAACGAGCGAGAGGAAAATGGTCCAGATATATTCCACTGATATACGCTCTCGTGGGAATGAGAAGGGATAAAATTCAACATATGAGATAAGTCGACATGGCATATGATATTCGTAGTTAAATCCAATTTAGCTAAAACTGGATATTTATTTGAAATTGCGCCAGTGCAATTTCAAACAAATAAATAAGAGGCTGTTGTACGATCAATAAATAAATGAAATTAAAAATACGTAGTGTTTCTATAGTAGAAATTAGGACAAACTGCTGCCATTTACAGCATTCAAATTTACGTTGGTAACACTGATGTTGTTAAGTTTACTACTACTTCTACTACTATAGTGTAAAATAGATGACTGACTAAAAATAGAACATGTCATTATTCATTATTTAGTATTCATTATTTATTATAAATTATAATTTTGACTTGAACAGTGACTCACTCTATGATTCACATGTCTGTGTGATTCACATGTGTGTGAGTATAATTAATAAACAATGGTTACTCATGCACATGGCTATTGACATAGCTATTCATTTTTAATTTCAAAGATGACGAAGTGAACAATCTAATTAATTAGTGTATAGAAGTTTATGAATACGAGACTAGCTTAAGTTTTAGGCACATATAGCTGTGTTTGTTTAAATGAGTATGGTATGGTTAGAAGTAATACTTTTCAACAAGTCTCATGTAAACGTATACTACCAGCGCTAAATAATGAGGCAAACATAGAGGATAACTTCAAATACGTGAATTTTTGCAATTCGCTTGTATCTTATAATTGTTGTAGCTTATGTATATGGTGGATTTCGGAAATCAATCAAAAATCGTGACCTCATTGTCCTAATTCTTATTATAGGAATATCGTAGCCTCTTTGATGATTAACGTTAAAGTTTCAACATAATCCTTTGTCACTCGCCGATTGAATGTTTGTTTCGCATATACTACTAAGATGACTTGGAATCCGTTTACGATCGAGCTTGCGAACGCGTCCGAGAAGCCCCGCAATTGTCTCTCAACAAATAGAGATATATTTCTGCGTATTGACGCGCAATTCGTTTGCTTTTATTTCTAGAGCACCGAAAAGTGCAGTTTATTTAAACGTCATAAACCATGGCGCAATTTTACGCAAAGCGATATATTATTTTTTGTCGTAAAAGAAATGTGAGTTTATTAAATTAAAGTGAAATCGTGCACAGAGCGCGTTTTGAATTATTTTTTTTTTCTTTAATCCTCGATTTGATGATTTTTGCGTATCCCTGGACGAAATGCGCGTCAATGAATGCATGTGTCTGTGTCTGTTGTATATATTTAGTGTATACGTACGTATGAGCGTGGAAATATAATCACTTTAGCGTTGTTACGCTTGCATGCAACTTACTGCAAAGCGAAGTAGACGCTGACTTTTGAAATAATTCGTAGTAAGGCCCGAACCTTCTGATACACGAGTGGAATAATGAAACGTCAATGATGACTGTGTCTTTTCTTTCAATTGCAGCCATGGCGAGGACCTCATCGTTACACCCTTCGCACAGATTCTTGCTTCTCTACGCTCGGTCAGGAATAATTTCTTGTCACTCACGAATGTACCGACGAACAAGTAAGTAAATTAATACTATAGTACAAATCTAGATCAATAAAATAAACAACACAAAGATAATGTAAATAATGACAAAACGCGGATTTTATGTCTAATAATATATTTATTTTTTCGGAATATTAATATTCTATTTATTAACTAGATAATCAGTTTAATGTACTGATATTAAAAACATTTCATATAAATGATGCTACTGCATCTTTATAAATCTTTATTGGAGATTTTTTGCTGAAAAATAAATAGATTAATCTGTTGCTTATTATTATTTTAAATAGATAAGTACAGACTACACATATAAACTAAATGACTCACTCTGTCAATTTTATATGTGATTGAAAGAGATAAAAGTACATTTGAATCAATATGGTCCCATATATGTATGTGTGTCTATTGTGAGTGTGTCAGATAACCTGAGTGTATCACGTAAAAAGCATTACTTTAGTCATAAGAAAAATTATAAAGTCTAAGATACAATTGAAAAGTACATTTCAACGTAACAGAAACCGTGTATTCTGGTATACGGTTTCTGATAGTGATAAGTTAGAATTTTATTATTCCTTATTTCTGTTGTCGACGCTTTATAAATTCAATCTCAAGTTTTACATGAAAATATCCCTCATAGTGATTTTCTTTTTAAATTACATAGTATTTATTCATTGTTCGTTATTTATTATTTATTATTCATTATTTATTATTCATTATTTAGTATTCATTATTTATTATAAATTATAATTTTGACTTGAGCAGTGACTCACTCTATAGTTCACATGTCTGTGTGATTCACATGTGTGTGAATATAATTAATAAACAATACTCATGCACATGGCTACTCATTTTTAATTTCAAAGATGACGACGAAGTGAACAATCTAGCTAGTTAGTGTATAGAAGTTTATGAATACGAGACTAGCTTAAGTTTTAATTCACTTACCTCTTATTGTTTTTGCAGATCACGAAGAAGTAGTGGCCAACAGGGCAGTAGTACGCCACAGCCACGGATTTTGGCGCCAGGAGGTAAAAAATAATATGATATTACAATTCGATTTGTGTCATTATTCCCGGATGAATCTTTTTGCACAAAATATTAGCATTTCATTTTAAGCGCTTTATTTTTCATTTATTAATTTGATTTAATACACTCGAGTACAACAATTAGTTCCTTTTTTATTTACATTAATGTACAGAAAATTTTGTTAGCTTTCTCTAAATGGAATTTAATGATTATCGTTATATCAGCAATCGAATAATTATTATGATAATTTCTATTTAGTTTTCTCTTCATTGATGTTATTGGAGCAATGTCGTGTGTGATCCTTTTATATACTTATTAAACATCAATTCCCATTTTATATGACATCCCTCAGAGATTTTTTATCTATATAAACCGAAACTTAGGCTCTTTCTTTTTTACGAAACTTTATTTTATCTCTTCATTAATATTATACGAAATTGTAACTTTCTCTTAATTCTAAAAGATTATATCTACTCTTTTTTTCTGACAAGAATTATATATTCCCTATTTCTGGATCACTTATTAGCTATTCATTGTATATCTGTGTATAATTTATTAAATGAAATCATAAGACTCGTATACAATTCCATCTATTTTCTCGTAAAAAATACATTCGTTATTATGATCGCTGAATGTGTGTTCTTTGCGGAATTCTCATTTTCTTTTCATTTATAAATTATTCTTTATTGGAAATACTATTTATTTACTATAAAACCTTAAAATATCTCTCACATCATATATTTTTTGAAGTATTTTTATTAACCTTTGAAAGTACGAAGATAAATAAAAAATTCCGAAGCGCTTTAATCTCAATCAAATTCGAATTTATCTTTTCAGTAGATAAACTTTTTCAACGCTAACTTATTGCTTGTTAGGATAAGAAAGGAAGAAAGTGAAAGGTTACATTCGATAACACTAAATTTATTTCTTCGGATTTTTCAGAGGAGCCCTTCATGAAGCTGGCTGTAGAAACGATAGAGGAACTAGACTGGTGCTTAGACCAGTTGGAAACTATTCAGACTCATCGATCCGTGTCGGACATGGCATCTTTGAAGGTACGATCTTATCCGTTTATTATTTCTTCCTTTTCTATACTCTTTCGCAACATGTTCTCTCAACGTTTCATTTCTATATCTCACAAATCTCAAAGAGGTTATGTCTCGCGTTATAGCCGTCCATGTACAGAATATCTCGCGAGGAATCCGTCTTTAGAAATGCGTTATTCAAATGGTTTTAAGCAAGCAAAGTCAGGCGAATGCGATTCTATCGAAAAGATCGCAATATTCTTTGAATAAATTCTTTTGTATTCTTAAATAAATTTTTCCCTAAAAGACAGTCACTGAAAAGGAAAAACTATATCTATACATTTACGAAGCCAAAAATTGAAAGAAATACATTTTCTTGTTTGAAATTATTTAAAATATTTAAGATTAATCTTAAATATATTTCCAGACGATACGCACATTTAAAAGACGTTGTTATGATGTCTCTTAAATATCTGTTATCTTAAACGTATATGTTTAAAAGATATTTTTATGATATTTTTTTAGACATGTATCATCTGAGATTTTTTCATAGAATATATAAATTAAAATTTTTTACACATTTTTCAATTAATTTAGTAGGTATATATAGTTATTTCTAAATTTAATTATTATATAATATTTCAATTTAATGTAAAAAGAAATTTGCGTCATGAGTGCATTATACATTTTTTTTTACTTTACGTACATAATGATAATTAATAACGTAGAGAGAGAAGTGTCTTGTGTTGCGATAGTGTTACTTAGCTATGCAAAGAAATGTTGACATTTTATAAATAAATAAATTCAGCATTATATGCACTATCGATCTGATTTCTAATCTTCATTTGATTTTACGAAAGAAATAGAATATAATTTTGTTCTGCAACATTTGCGCACTAACGCAAAATTTATTATACAAAATTATTTGATTATATGAGCAACTTTATGTACTAATTACACAATTGCTAAGACAGAATCTAAACTATCTTTACTTAGATCATAAATTCTTGTACAGGCAAGAATTAAAATTTAAATATTATATTTATTTCCTGATGGATAATAGACACTTATCATATACAACAAAAACATTAATTTCTTAATGATTCTGCTCGACAATCTAACCGTGCAATTTCCGCATTGATCGTTAATTGTTTGCGTTCCGGTCGAAGAATTTGCAATTTCCACAAACGTGTTGGTACAATCGGCGTGAAAACAAGATCATTTGAGTGCGAACGCAACCAATTTATTTCCCCCTTGAGCTACAAGTGACAACAAAGAGAATTCAGCGATTTTATATTAGCGACTACACTGTATAATTGTACAACACGGAATGTGAGAGAAAATGGAAATCTAACCGTGAAAATTGGCAAGAGGAGAATTATTTTCTTTCAAGCTTGCGTTTTATTGAAACGGCTTTCAAGGCCACGAAAAATTTCCCGATAAAATGAAATTTTGTACGAAACTTTTCTCATTTATCTCATGCAGACTGGAAGTCGTCCTTGCATGAATATTCTTTTATGCATTCAGAATATTTATTGCATCGAGGTTTGACGTATTTTGAATCTTATTTCTTTCCGTCACATGCAAGAAGTCAGCGATGAAAGTGTAAAGAATATTGGTCTTAGTTATTGTGTGAACATTTTTTTCAGAAGGATCTTTTTGAGACTCCTTATCAAACAGTTTTAGCTTTCCAATCAAGAGCCAACGTGTAATTAAACTTCCTTAACGATAATTAAGTAAAAAGGTGGATTGTTAAAATTTAAAGCAAATATGACGTTGTAATTTTTCTTGATTTACTGTGATAAAAATGTTGTTTATCTTTTCGGTTCAATTTTGCTTTTTTTCACCAACATTGAACAATATTTTTAAACGTTATTTTTATATTTTGATTGACCCGGAAACGCCACGTGTAGCTCCGTGTATATAGGTGTTCAGTTAACTCGAATTCTTTTTAGAGCGTTTATTAGAAAATTAAAACAGAAATAACATCTTAAAAGAGTAAAACGTAAATAACTGCGTAAGTATTTTACCTGTTGATTACAAAATCTACCGTCAATATCTAAGATGATTCATTCGTAAAAAGATTTCAGTATTCTTACTATTACTTATTATCTTTATAAAGCGAATATAATATCGACTTAACGTAACATAATTGAAAGGGCTGAAAACTCCATTTTTCCATAGTTGTCATTATTCTCAGTGATGGAGAAGTTATTAAAAATATTAAAAATTTCCCGCCTTTGAGTTTTTTCGTGGTTCTTTAATCGCTCTAATTTAGTGAAATTTCATGAAATTTAGTCGTGAATTTTCTGTTGTTCTTCATAATTTCCATTATTTACGATAAAGTGTAAATAGTTATACATATATAACGAGCTTTGTAGGCTCTTTAAACTCATTAGAAACTACTTACGGTACTTATAAGCATTAGAATTAAGAAAGAAGCGAAAAATGTTAACGATAAATATTATAAATGAATACTATCTTTAATAATATAATGTGTGGAAAATAATGGCGTAATTTTTTTTACATATTTGTAGAAAATAATTGATTTTTTTTTCATTTCTATTGTTTATATCTGTTATCAAAAGTTCTTTAGTGTTATTTTTTTATCAAGTAACTTATTCGAATTGTTCGTATAAGAGCGTATTATTAAAAAAAATTTTTGAATGTAATTATAAGCTTGTTTTTTACATGGAAATATAAAATGTAACAAAATACACTACAATACTTCTTCTTTCAGTTTCGCTCATTATTGTGGTCTTTCTTTTCCTAAACTAAATATCTCATATTTATTCTCATCTTATGAATTATTTATTTGTATAACTCAAACGATATGGCGACCTGCGTACCATTTTCAGTTGTCATTCTGTTACGTTTGTAATCCAAAACTAACGTGCATAACTTTTTGACATTACGTCAACTCTATACTTTCTTCTCATTAATAAAGAAACGTCATCTACTTATTCTAAGTACGTATGACTCACGTAAAAATCCCGATTCCTTGTTTGCCGATATGACATTCACGTAAATGTGCTCTGAAAGCAAGATGACATGTATATTAGTTTAGCGAAAAGGAAACGCAGATAAATTAAGGTAATTCTTATTGAGATAGAGAAAACTTGTATAATTTCTTATTCAGAATTGAAATTAAGTATTCCATAAAAAGATAAATGTTAAAAAATTAAAATACTAAAAAAATAAACATGTTTTACATTAATTGCCAATTGTTTGTCATTATTATAACGGAGGAAAATAATGTTAAGTGTACGTCAAGCTAAAGTGCTTTTGAAAAATTCTGACATGCTATTAACTAGTAATAAGGAAGAGAACGATTTTTAAAAATTGTTTATTTTTACAAAATTCTTTTTCTTTGGTTTATGATGTGCGACGTTGAATTGCTTTTATGACTGAAAATTGCGTCAATTCATCCTGCTGCTGCTTTCAACTCTTGTTGAAAAAAATTGAACTACGGCGTTGCTTCATTTGTTGAGCTATAATATCTTTAACTTTATAATTTTATTATTTTATTCATGTTTTTACGCGGAAAGATTGTTATGTTACGTCTATTTAGTAAATCGCAAGAACGACTATTCGAAACATTTTGAATAATTAGTTTTAAAATGTCACATGTATATGTGAAATTGAAAAGTGGAAGCTGCATTTCTCGAAAATAATGGAATCCTTGACACGTTTAACTTATTTACAGCGACATTTTCATTAACCTTGTCAATTCTAATTTAAGCAAATATTTCAAACAATAATATCGCGTTTGTACTATGTCCTCGTGACTAATTTTGACCACTTAGCGATGATTTTTTTAAACAAATAACATAACGATAATTTCCATAATATATTTTAATTTTTCTTTAATATTCGATGGTTTCAATGAAATTTATGTGTAGTTCGTTTTTATCAAATATTGCTTAATCGTATTTTCACGATTTTTATATAAGATTTATAAAAAAAAATACATTGGAATTGAAAATATAAGTTTTGACGGAAATTTGAGATTGTAAATTAAATTAGAAATAATATTGATTATTCAAAATTATACAAAATTATAAATACTAAATAGTGTATAATAAATAATACGATATGAAGGAATAATAATTAATCTATTTAAAAAAAATACACGTACTTTTGTACTTCTAATGTTATTTATTTGTAATAGTTTCAGTTTCATAAATTTTTCTAATAGTATAAAAAATTATTTGAATCTCCTTTCAAATTGACGAATTCATTTTTGAGCTTTTTCTTCTGTATACGTCTTCTTTTTCATCTTTCACTCGTTTTATTATACTCGTTATATCCTCCAGGTCACGTTTCTCGTCATACAAACGCACCTTGACCTAACTACGTAAAGGAATCAATGCTCATATTCTTTTTATTTTCTATTAAGGCAGGGATCCGCGAGTCGTTAATACCGAACAGGGCTGTTACTCTACGGGATAGAATTTTTTGTTTATCAGCACTTCGTCCAAAATTGTTTGTATCATCAAAAGCGGATGCGATAAATTAAACGTCGAGATTTCATCCGGGATTTATACGGGAAGCATGGCGCACGTGACCGAGTCATTGAGACTGCGTTTTAATTATACACAGAGGCCGATTTCTCGTGTGAATCGACGGGAAATGGTGCCGCGCAATGCGTTCGTGTGTAAATTTATCGGTTCCGTGAGGCTGGCGCTGGATAGAATCATTTCAGCCGTAATTTATTCCATTGTGCGTAATCGACAAAATCTGCGGATATTATAACCGTATATTAAAAATCAAACGACATTGCGCTTGTTATTTGTTTAATATCATGATATAATGATGAGAAACACATTTGAGAAACATAAACTTGAGAATTTTATCTTATTTTCAGTATCATGCGAATATAAAGCGACGAAAAGCAAAATCTTTTCCGCGTTCTTTGTTGAAGTCGCCGTTTAGACTGTTCAATAGTACACTTATGAAAATAAAATCTCCGGAGCTTCGGTGCAGTTTTGTTAGATAGGATTTAGGACTTCTCCGTCGATATCGCTTACGAGAATCGCCAAAATCGTGCTCGGAGCTACATTCGATTTACTTAAGAATTTCGAAGCAGCATCTATACGCCATGCTGAAATACATTCTCTTCGACAGATTTACGCCGACTTATTTATATGTCTGGAATGGAAAACGTTTACGATTTGTTTTCACACTTTGCACACATGCAGCTCCGAAAATCCGCCGAGGTAGTGATCGTCGAGCAACCAGAAAATAGCGATTTCGTGGATTTCACGTATCTATTTATGTACTATTTCATCCCTTCTCTGAAGCTCGACGACTGAAATTTTCATGATTTGCATTTACCGCAACGCGTATGATTATATTCATAATGATGATACCCTTTGGCTGTCGTAGAGTAGTTTACTCCAGTTTGATGATAATCGCGCGGAAAAGTCAACATAAAAATGAATTTTATCTCATGCTTAGTATGCATATTCGAATATTCCGAAACTGTCAGTTTTCTTTCAAGAAAAAGGTAAGATTTATGACGATATTATATGCATATGAACATTTTGACATTTATGCTTTGCTCAAACTCATTGGACGAAGATTTTACGAGAAAGAAAACAGTGGATTCACCAAGAGCATTCCTTTGGGAAAGATGCCCTTGTGAGCATCGTTGCTCCTCAAAGAAAATCGATACTTCGAATTAATTGACCTACATTAGTAGTAGCGAGAACTCGTGACCTCATCGTTAAGCTCGATGCGACTAACCGATCAGTTATATTATATTTGCGATATAGCATGCCACAACTAATAATAGAATTAACATTTAACATACACAAATGAACACGGTTCAATGAACATATGTATATTCAAAGCGTTGAATCTGTTTTATAGAAGTTATAAAAGCTAAAGTTATAAGTATAAAAGCTGTTCCCCTTTAATCTCTTATTATAGTTATTATATATAATTAAGGACAGTCTTGAGATATTTATTCTCAATAATTAATTTTTATTTACTTGTTTGTAAAGCTTATTTCTTATTTAATAATTTACTTAACATGTTTCCGATTAAATATGCTTCTCATTTTATAAGTTATTATATTTGAATTTAAAAGAATCTACTCTTATTATTTTATTTCATAACTCTGTGATGAATAATTTTCTGCAGCGGAACCATCTTTAATACATTACTACTTCTTTATTAAAATGCTGCTATAACCGTTGCGAATATTCTGCTATATGAACGCTAAAGCAAACTAGGAAATTTTCCATCGATCGAACTCCGGCATTAATCTACCTTTCTCATTTTCAAAATGCTAGTGTCAAACATTTATTCATTTAAACGTTTTTTCGCACTCAATTTCGCCCGTGAAACGATTCGAACCAATTATCGCCATCCATGGTCCGTTGCGCAAAAAGTCTGTCTTGCTCGTTTTATTTTCATCATTTATCGCTCGGATGTGGTGTGTAAAGAGTTCACTGGAAAAAAACTAGTATTGACTTGCTCAAGTCGAAACCTAAACGGAGTTGTGTATAGTTAGATTATTAGCACAATGTTCGTACCTACTATATACATATTCGCCATGAAAACGCTTGTTCAAAATTCAAAGCTTCGGGAATAATTCCGTCATGACAACAAAGCTCATACGAAATAAATAGTAGGATTGTGAGAAGGAAAATGTAACGATGAATCATTGCCCGACAATCACGTGCTTTGTGTTGTTCCAATTGTTAACGCGCGAACGGATGAATTTGCGATCTTTTCGCTGACGCACGATAACAGATGTGAGTCCGAAGAAATTATGGCGTTAACAGCATCGATCGTTTCGAGAGGAAGATCCAATAAATGAGACGCTATCATGCCGTTTAACCTTTTCTCCATAGGTTCAAGGGAATCTCCGTATCGCCGAGAGCGATCGTGTATCATGCGTGCCGCGCGTGATTGTCCAACGTAAATAAATTGCTGATCTCCCACGAAAATACTTTTGCAGCGATGATGCGCGAATCCGTCGAGATCTTAATAATTCGCAAAAATAAATATCGCTCGCGTGACAATATTCTCGATCGAAGATATTCCATTGTAATTGAGCCTATCAATTGTTTTCAGCCTTTACCTTGAGCTTATGATATTCTTTGAATGCAATTTGTTAACCAATTCAAGATATTTTTTTAGCTTGATTGAGCTTGTGAATTGCTTGATTGTTGCAAGTGAAATTAAATAAAAATTACTATATCAATTCTTTAATCTGATACCAATTTTAACATACAATACATATAAATCTGAACGAGACTAATTTCATAACATGCGTGTAAAATCGTCTCTTCAAAGAGACACACGCGTTTACCTGGTTCTACATTAGTTGCAAGTTCATCCCAAGCTTGTGTTGCGATTAATATATAATAGAAACAGTTTTAAGGACACAGTTTCTCGTAAACGCGAAATTAAGATGTTATCATCGTGACGTGTTTCTGAATTGTATGAAGTTCTTGCTTAACCGACGTCATGTCAGTAGACATGTAATTCACATTTCCGTATGTACTTACTTCCATATTATTGAATTCACCGCTCACACATTTCCCTTGCAGGACTTATGTATTGTCTATGCTCATATTGTATGCGCATTGTAATTGTTAACTTGCCAAATTCATACGTTATTCTTAATTTATTAAGAAGCAAGTAACAATACTCAATATAAAATAACGAGTGGATGCAATAAACGTATCTGAATAAGAGCATTTTCGGATAGTTTAGTTATCCAGAATAACTAGAATTCGGATTTTAATGCTGTTTTCTTTCATTCCAAGCGCCGCGAGAAATATCGTTTATACATACTATTACAGGTGTAAGACTTAGTTTCTACGCGCGTTGTCGTGTGTTATGACGTGCATCAAACACGCGCATTAATTTGAAATATTTGAAATTATTTGAAATTATTTTATGACTTATAAGTTAATTTGACAAGCTATTATATAATGTATCGAAATTCGATTAAAGTTAGCTGATTGAGAATTCATTATAACACGACGCCTAGTGGAGTAGACGTTATCACACTAACAATTGGAAATTGCGTTTGCGTTCGCGTTTGCATCCCTTGACCAATCAAAACAAAACTGTTAATCAGCAGATCTTTTTCGATTTGGTTAAATTGATTAAATAAAAGACGCTCGTTTTATTTTCAAAATGAACAAAATGAGAATTATTAGAACGGTTTTGAATATTTCTTGTCTGAATACTTTTTTAAAACGTGATCTGTCAAAATTAATTACAAATCTTGAAGATTGTTAGAGATAGCTATATTTAATTTTAAAAATTTCTGCACAATTCATTCGCAAAATTTTCCGTACGTACATTTCATACATAACATATGCTTATTGGAAACTCTATTCTTCGAAAATTGGAAACGACAGGAGTCGCGTATTTAATTCTTAACAATTCTTCTACGTATTTTAAATTCATAGTTTGAAGAAGGAAGTTAGGATTAATCGGATGATCAATTCGTTTTTCTTACGACCGATTGTAGATTAATTCTTATTACCAATGTAGATTAACTTTAATCTAGATTTAACTTACTTTTTATTTCTTTCTAATTCTAAAAATTAGGAAAACATGAAGATTAAATTAAACCGAGATATGGGTCTACATTAATAAAAATAGACATTATGAATGTTATTACTTTCTGTCTGATAATCTTGAAAGTATAAGTTCGATTTTTAGAAATATCTTTTTATGAAAATGATGAAATAGATAAATGTTAGAACAAAAGATTTCGAAAAGAATTATGTTATTTGACATAACTATAATTAAGAATTGCAAAATAATTCTTCATCAATCCCCCATTTATCCGTTTATTTCAGTTTTTTAGTTATATTTTCATAACATATTTTGTAACAGAAATCTTGTGCTATTTTTTATTAATTCAGGTTTTGCAAAAAGTTATTTTCTCTCTCTCTCTCTCTCTCTCTCTCTCTCTCTCTCTCTCTCTTTCTCTCGATGTGGACCGAAATCTCTAATATTGACGTCTCGCCAGGAGACATAACTTGGCGCCATAGTGCTCCGTATACAAACTTATTTCTTCAATGTGAAACTTATTTGTTTTCAACATAAAATATTTTCAATAATTGTACCTTTCATGCTCCGTTACAATTTAGTTTAGTCTATAAATTAAATAAAATATAAATCGAAGATTTATTCTTAAAGGTCTTTTTCTTTTATTATTAATATTTATATTTCAATAATTGGCGATATTTTTCTAATAATTGCTTTTATTAAAGAAAAATATTTGTATAACAGATCCCGTTCATAATTGAAAAATCATTGAAAAAATAGTTTTGTATAGGTAATACAATATTTACATATATTTATATAGCAAATAGAAACAATTTTGATATAAACTTTGAACGTGAAAACCGCTGTGAGTAAGGGATCTGATTGGGATTCTGATTTCATTTGATTACGTGCAATACGGCCGAAGAGTCGATTAAAAAAACGCCACAGATGCACACACTTATCCATATGCTTCGCTCTTATGCAAATGTTAGGTTTAAACTGTTTTTGTTATTATGATCTGTTGCGGCAGTTGTATTAACTAATTGTCACGTATCGTCTATGCATTGTAGTCTTATTATGCAATATAATATTATAAAGATAGCTTAAACGTATACATCATATCGATAGACAATCTTTGTGAATATACTGTTATTAAAAAAAATACCGCTTATGTTTCTTACAACATCGTATGCAAAACAATATGTGTTCAGCGGCAATAAGCCTCGTGATAATAATATATGATAATCCTATGATAACGTATCGTAAGAGGCATCATCACGAAATTCATCAAACGTATTGCAATTTGCACGTAGAATCGAGTGTGGAACTTTTAGTATTACTTAATAATACTAAAAAAAGTTGAAGTTGCCGAAATCGATCAGAGATATTCTCTTACATCTTTGCAAGTGCTATTTACATACGTCAGATGTAACTAGGAGAAAAGGAGAAATATAAATTCGCGTACCGTGTAAGAAACGACCGTATTTAAAGTTACATTTTAAAAGCAAATTGTACTATCATATCATCGTTTAAATAAGTGATATGAATTTGGACGCACTAAATCGCTCTTGTCTTGTTAATCTCTATTCAAACTAAATTGTTAATAACAAATGAAATTATTAATAAATCTTTTTTTTAATAAAATGCATTGAAAATGTAATATTTCAGATGGAAATTAAATTATAATAATACAAAAAGCATATTTTATAAATTTGTAAATTTTCTTCCAGATATTTTTACGAATTTAATATCCTTTGTATTTGATTGCATTTGACGTTCATATATTAAAATAATATAAAACTGCATTTTTCTTTATAATTTATTTATCATTCAATATTTTAATTTTCAACATTTTCAATATTTTTATTAAAATGTGTTTTGAAAAAATACATCATATCACATCATATCTCAATTTTTTTTCAAACTGCTGTTTAATAATATTCCGATAAAACGGAATATTTCATTGTCGAGACATCAAAAATATCGAATTTAGATAATTATCGTGAATAATTGTCCGCGAATATTATTGATGACAATAATTATTAAAAATCAATATCGTAAAAACGACGCAATTTCCATTTGTTAAACTGAGAAACCGCAAAAAAATTGCTAAGTAGATCGTATAATTTATGAATTGAATGAGGGTGTACAATTCTATCACAAATTTGCGTTTTTTTTACTCGGTTTTTTGTCATTCGAGAAAAATATTTTGTTTGCTGAGATTGTTAATGCGAGCGCACGGAGAGTTTAAGACTTGATTTATGATCCTATGAGACGCATTCGGTGTAATTTGTTGAAATGTCGATAAAGTTGTTTACGTTATCGTGTGTACATCTAGATTCCGCCTTTTGCTTTGTTTCCGATATTTTGGTACAGGAATGCGAGCCGTCTCGTATTGCGTCGTTTTGACGAGCCATTAGCCAAACAAGTGGCGTCCGCTTTCGATCAAAGAAGAATGCCTGACAGGTGTGGAAAAAAATTCACGGAAAATAAATTGCGCTTGCTTCCCTGAAGCAAGAAATTATTTTCCCTGTCGCATATGAGAGGCCGGATGAGGCCACTCGTTCATTGTTGATCGGAAATTGCTCATTCGCTAAGTGATTGCGAGGTAATTTGCGAGATCGTAAAAAGAACAGTTAAATGATGGGGAGCACATTAAATTTGGCTATAAAGCCTTTCTGAGTCTAATCCTTTAGAAAAATAACTCGCTTCGTATCTCATCGATATCTTTCTTGAATGCAATTTTTATCAAAATATTTTTAATACCTGTTTCTACTAATGTAAATTAACTTGTGGACTAAATTCGATTTAACTTATTTTTTATCCCTTTCTAGTTCTAAAAATTAGAAAAAATAAGGGTATAATTTAATCCAAATTAAAGTTAATTTACATTGAACATAAAGAACATATCCGTTATTTTCGTGATGAATCTTATACGAATTTCCAATTTTATGCATGAAAGCATGTTGAAATCATTTTAGATAACCGAGTCATCAGTTTCTAGACATCATTATCATAAAAGACTTTTACAGACCAGAGATAAGGGGAGCAGCAAATACTCGGTAAATGACGTAAATGCAATTTGACGTATTCGGGGAGAAATTTTCATTAGCAAATACGAGCGTGGTACGCTCATCCCGGAAAGAGATCATTATGATTAGTGATTATCTTTATGGTACATCGGTTTATTGCGATCATCTGCGTTTTCAGTGCGAATGCAGATGATCACAATACTCTTACACCAAGCGAGGATATGTGTGCAGCTTTGATGTTGAAAACTACGCTTATGATACATTCATGTTTCTGAAGCTCGACTATTATCGTATATTAAATATCATCTGCGAGATGCATCACTGATTGCATTATCAGATCAGAAATGATCAAATAATGCTAAACGATGACGTCTAATTTATATGACGTTATTTATCTTAATTATAATATTTTTGCGTACAGTATACACCAAGTATGAAAATTGAATCGCTCATATTAAGTCACATCGCTCTTGCAGATTTTGTCTTTTAGAAAGACAATGAATTTTTAATCACTTATTTATTTGACTGACTAATCGTGACTATCTTTTTTTTCAATAAATTGCATTGAAATAGAAAGTTATATATATATGGAAATGCACATTATTTTTATTGATTAATATTAATTAATATAAGATGTGATCATGCTTCTTCTTGCTCCTTCAGAAATTACGCTCGTGATTGTCTTCGCATAATGACTCATGATTTCATTTCATGGATAAATTAATTATTGTTTATAAAATAGTGTGAAACCATGTCAGGTACACGTCGAGTCAAGATTTGGCTCGAGGTACGACTTGAGATTCGACTAGAGATTCTGCTTGAGATTTCTAATTTGAATGGTCTTTAAAATAACAACTGCAACGGTTGATACAATAAATATAACTGTTTCGAGCATTTTAAATTGTTTAATTACAGTAATGAATGCATGAATATTTGATAAATGTGCATAATTCGACGAAATCATCCTATTGTTGAAAGTAGATAATTTTAAATGGCAATAAGCGGTATTTGAATGATCATTTAAAATAAACTCGATTTTCGTGGAATGATAATATCTCTATTAAATAATGCTTGACGTAACTACTCTCTTGTAATCTTATTTTGCGCCAAATTCTATAATTGCTTCAGGGCGAGGAAGGAAGCTTTTGTTTCTCTTACCGCAGGGGCTTATTCCTTGTGTCTGGCTGCAGAAATTGATGTACTGCCTGAATGCAATGAGACGATCGTCGAATTTCCGCCATTATTGCCGATAGAAAAGTTTAAAAAACGCGAAATGATATACGTAATAAACAAATGAGAAAACAAAAGAAAAAAAGAATGAAGAAAAATGCGATCACTTTTAAATGAACAATACGGATTGCAATGTCGTTTAAAAATTAGTTAGATACCAGAAAAATATAAACAGTAAGCAAGCATTTTCGAGACAATAGATAGGTCAGACTATGGAGGAAGGGATACGAGAAAATGAAACGAACGGCTTTCATGCGCGTATGAGATCCGCATAAAGAGAAATGAGGGTGATGAGTAGCAATTTTGGGGAAACCTATACATGTACTGTTCTAGGAATGCAAATGAAATACATAAAAAAAATATGATAGAAAAGTTTATGTAAAAAACGCGAAATGATATATGTAATAAACAAATGAGAAAACAAAAGAAAAAAGAAATGAAGAAAAATGCGATCACTTTTATGAACAATACGGATTGCAATGTCGTTTAAAAATTAGTTAGATACCAGAAAAATATGAGCAGTAAGAAAGCATTTTCGAGACAATAGATAGATCAGACTGTGGAGGAAGGGATACGAGAAAATGAAACAAGCGGCTTTCATGCGCGTATGACATCCGCTTAAGAAGAAATGAGGCTGATGAGTAGCAATTTTAGGGAAACCTATACTGTTCTAGGAATGCAAATGAGATACATAAAAAAAATATAATATATATATATATATATGTATCATTATCTATATATATTTATATATACGCATTTTTATATTTCATATTACATATATTTAGTATCATTTTTAACAGTTTATGTTACGATCAATTTTTATGTCAATACTTAAAACAAATATAAGTGCATAATAAAAAGCATATTCATTCGTCAATGAAATAAATTTTATTGTTATTAGCACTTATGTACGCATCATATTTAAAGAATTCTTGTCATTATCGTCATACAATTCGCCAAGTTTAAATAATTTTAGGATTTATTCTATTACACAATACGGCCTCTATTGGCTAAAAATGGATCAATTGTAGATATAATATTAAATATCTTGTATTATGTTATATATATAATATTTTGTATTATGCATTAATATTAATATTGTATGTATAGTACTTCCGCCATCGTTTAAGATAATATTTTTCAGAGTTTTCACATATACACACACAGAGTTACTCTATTAAGCTTGTCAAAAGGTTTATAATCCTTTCCACTGAAAAAGTGTTGAATACGTATCAATTGCACATGATTACGATTTAAATATTATTTATAATAATTTAATATATAATATATAGAATTAAATGAAAACAGATCAAAACAGATCTGCAAATTTTTCTTCTTTATCGAAATGAATAAGAATAATTGTTGACGTAAGTTATTATATCAATATTTAACAGAAACGTAAACTTATAATTTTCTAATTTTAAATACATTTCCGTGCAACTTTGAATAGTAGTGAGACACAAAATAAAAATTAAATTAAATACAAATTTCATATTACATGTTTTTATTCGGATTTGGATAATTAAGTATACAAGTACACACGATTAAAGTTTTTTAACTATGCTTTTTAAGTATGCTGCAAGAGTCTTAAAGTACACTGTGAAAATTTTGAAGAAAGTAAAAGGAAGACAAAAATGTAAGAATAAATAAAAAAGTAAATGAATGCAAAATAAGAAATGTTTAAAAAATTGTAAAAATTAGCTAAATTATACTGTGTTTATTCTCATTGTTTAATAAAATCTTATATTTCATGTTTCTAACGAATGTTATTGAGGTAAATATTAAGAAAAGGGAAGTTATCTCCAATTTTGATACATGTTGTTTAGGTCATCATCCTGACTACCTGACCACCATCCTGACATCCTGAACCTCCAAGAAGTTTTAGTTGGTGGTTGGTACTCGTTAAAAAGTCATTAACAAAAATAGCTTAAAAAATAACGTTTTATTTTTCCTATAACGTTAAGAACTATAATGTTAAGAACTATCCCACATCCTTCTCACATTGCGTAATGATTTTCCATGCGAAGCAAAGTCCACTCCACCACTCCCCTCACTCCTTCCCATTTAAGGAGCGTTCGACTTTTCATACAGATGAATTTTGCTTCACGTGAAAAGTCGGACGCCTCTATGCCTCTATATAGGAGGAGAGAAAATGAGGATTGTCAACTTAAATTCAAAGTTACCGATATTTTCACGCGGATTAGATAAAATTACCAGTTTTTATCGATCATAATCATAATTATAACCTATTATTTATAATGTGATTTCGGTGGTGTATAATTCAAAATAAAACTATGTGTAATTAAATAAAAACAATTATAAACTTTATTAAAATACAACATTAAATAAACATAGCTGAAATACTTAGGCTAGCATAGAACGGAAATTACAGCGGAACGGAACAACGTGACCAATTATAACTCTGCAGTTATTATTCTGTTTTCTTTTCTGCGATTGTGATTGTTTTTGCTGTTCCATTCCACTGTAAATTTCCACTTATGGGATACCACCCTTAGTCTACTTTTTTTTGTTTAAAATCATATTTTCTGTCTAATTGGGCAGCAGCCATTAATATAGAACGCCCAATATATGCAGCGTGGAATTCTAAACATGTTTTTTTAATATTCATACGAACTTAAATTTCTGCCTTGATTATATCCACCGACAGTCGGTTGTGATCATCTGTCCATAAATTATTTATAGTACTAAAGTATGCATTACTGCATGGAATCGTCATAATTATTATATACAGACAATATGTCGTAAACTTCTTTTATTAATAACTTTTATTAATAACGAATACCGACTGCCAATTAATAACCTCTTGGAGGTCACTCAGAGCAATGACCTTGACACTGTATGTCAACATCAAGATCATTGAAGGTGGCTCTCTTTTTCTTAATATTTATCAAATTTAATGAAATTTTATTATTTCTCATTTGAAAGTCAAGGAATGTCAAAATAATTATCACATATACGTTGAGTAATATCGTTTTCGATCATGTTTTTATCATTCGCTTGTTACGTCTGTTATATATACTATATTGTGTATTTTTACTCTTATCGTAAATAGCAGATAAAGAAAATACGAAAGACAATGATATGTTGAACAATAACAATTACTTTCACGTGATACATTACATCATTTTCACTTTTTGATAAAATTGTAAAAACGGGCACTTAAATTGTAGAAAAACTTTGTTCTAGAAACTGTCACCTCGTTCGTTTTGAATATTTCTTGTCTGAACACTGTTTTAAAATGTGATCTGTTTAAATAATTTAATTAAAAATGTCAAAGATTGTGAAAAGAACCATACTCGATTTTAAAAATATTGGCGCAATTCACTCACGAAACTTTCGCGAGATTAAGATATTATCGTCGTGACGTGTTTCTGAATTGTCGTTCTTGTTCAGCCGATGTCGTGTCAGTAGACACGTACTCTTATTTTCATTTTATATAGAATTTACCGCTCGCACATTTCCTAGAAAACAATTATATATTGTCAATACTCATAGTGTATGTACAAATATGCGTTGTAGATTATGTTCCAAAATTTACTGCCAGTACTGAAAATCTAGTGCTCAAAACGTAAACTATTATTGATTTAATTTTGGAATACGGACGTAATTGTCAACTTACTAAATTTATATGGCATTGTCGATCATTAAAAAACCGTAAAGGGCTTAATCCTTATGTGTGGCTGCAGAGACTTATCCACAGTCCGAATGTAATCAGACAACTGTCGGACTAAGAAATTCCGTTAGTAGTGCTGAGCTTTCATATATAATTAATTATAAATAATTTTCGCTATTATACTTATAAGATCTCTTGCAATATGCACATATACAATATATGTATGAATTTAAATTATACATTCTCTTTAAATTATACATTCTGCATGTTCACATTATTCAAAATAAAACATTCCAAAAAATATATTTGCTACATATGTATATTTTATACATTATTCATATACTTGTGTACGTATATTATATATTTTTGTTATATATTTTTGTTATTTTTAACAATTTATATTATTATAATTAATATTTATGTTAATCAACTTCAAACAAATATAAGTGCATAATAGAAAAAATATCTATATGCCAACAAAATGTATTTTATTGTCATTAGCACTTATGATGTACGCATCATATTTTAAGTATTTTTGCCATTGTCATTATATAATCTGCTAAGTTTGAATAATTTTATAATGTAATCTATTACACAGTATGATCCTTACATGTCTACGCTTATACTGCATAAGCCTTCACCAAAATCTCTACCAGCTGCCTACACCATCGTGCCTGCATCATCACCTGTCTGCAGCACTATCATCACCTAGAATCCCTGAGATTAGAGAATCCTTTCTCAAATCATTTAAAAGACTGAATAGTTTGTCTAAAATACACTCCATGTAATTAGTGGGGATCAACTTTAGATTTTTGAAAAAAATAAGCTAAATTGCTTAAGAATAGACCATTTTTTGTTACATTTTTATCACATCCTCCAGGTATTTCGGACAATATGTAAAATTTTTTATTTTAACAACGATTCGACGACACATTTTGCCAATAGAGTTCATAGGTCTAATTTTGTTCGTCCATTGAACCGTCGGGAAGAAATTGTGCCAATACTTCGCGTATGTTATCAAATAGACAGAGAACAAGTTGCGCAAACGATGAATTTGTTATAGAATGCGATAATGTGTTCACGAATGTTGGTAACAATTTCTCCATGGCTTCTGAACTTCCTCTTTCCACAATCTCTGTGGATTCACTTTGATGACTGTCTGAGCACATTCGATGACTTTGTGGTTCTACTTTGTGACTCTGAAAAATGGCAAATAAGCATCAATCGCACATGATTATGATTTTAAAATATCATCAATAATCTAATATATTGTATTAGGTGTTGGAATTAATTCGTAGCGTTTTTAATGAAAGAATGTTATTTATTTCACATGAGCATTAAAAAATACATTAATGAAAGTACTTCCCATCACTTGTAAAACGCTACGAATTAATTCCAACACCTAATATAATATATGAACTTTCTTATCAAAACAAATCTAAAGTTTTCTATATATTGAAATTTATTTTATTAAAATCCTCTTTCACGAAACATTCTTTTTCACTGAAATGAATAGAAATAATTTTGACGCGTCATTATTTCATACAATATTTGACGAAATATAAACTTATTTTTTTCTAATTTTATACATATTTACTTGCAACTTTAAACTGATTGAGACACAGAACAAAACAGTACGGCAAATGCCGTAGTCTGTATCTAAAATCGGCAGATGTAAAATCTTATACCCCATGTTTTTACCAAGTATTATTAGCAGTAGAAACTCGAATGGTTACTGTGCTAATGAAATTCATGTTGTTCATTTATTTTGACGTATTTATAAGAAAAAATGCCGTTAATTATAATGCGAAATAATTACTAGTTATGCATGTGTGACATATTTTTGTTCTCGCATATTGTCTTATTTCATATAAAAGTTTTTATATTATGTTTTTTGAAATGCAATTTTATAATTTACTTTCCTACAAATAAAATTTCAAATCCGATAAAGGGATTTCGTAAATTTGCAAAAAATTGAATATTAAGTGTCCAAATTATGATGCTCTGTAACTTATAATAATAGATTCAAAATTTTTTATTTCCTTGTTAAATCTATATTTCATGTAGAGGAATGTGAATTTTATTTTGTCCCCTTTTAATCATGATATAAAGACAAGGGTATGCTCGTCCGGTGGTAGACCACTGTATGACTATGCATACTTCAAGCATACGTCATATTCAACCAACCTTGGCTATATTCGGAACAATTTGTGTCCGTGAAATATAGCCGCCGTTTACTATAGTTATATGGGATAGGATAATTTTCCTGACGTCCGAGTATTGTGATAATATACTAGAATGAGGATTGTAGAAGTTATTTCAAATTATTTTAATCTTGGAGACAAAATAAAATATCTTAAAACAAAAATTATTACTTTTGATTGATAAACGTTGAATATATATATATACATATGTATATATATATATACATATGTATATAAAGAGATCGGGGCAAGATGTTACACAAGATAAGTTGTTACAGTTAGTTTTTTTAGTTGTCACCGGTACCTGCGCATTTTTATGAATATTTATATGTGATTTTTATGATATTCTATAACTTCACTTAGGCGCCATACTTGAACTCTAGAAGACTCTACGTATGTTTTCTTTACGTTATTAAAAGTAAATATTTTATTGTTTAAATCGCTTGTGTTATTGTACATATATATAAGTTAGAGGTATGTGATTTATATATTTCTTTTATATACATTTAACTATAATAACACATTTTATTTGAATCGATATATGTACTAGTTTTTGATCTGTATTTTTTCAAAGTGAGATTGGAGTAAATTATTACAATGTAACAACTTATCTCATTGAAAACAATTTTTTTTTCTTCTACAGAATGATGCACAGACTCTATAAATAGTCTGCCGACTTCATCTCCATGTTTGAAGATAGCGCTAGGCAGCGCCATATTTGTTCACTCACTTTCACATGTATAAATCACATGGATAATAATGTTAGTATTTTCACATAAATTTATACGATATTTACAGACAGCATACATACTTATGTGAACTGAAACAAGAACAGTTCGGAATCAGGTTAATTTCTTTCTATTATATTGAGTTAGCAGTCTAGTGAGATCTTACAAAAAAAAAGACAAACAGAGGATCTGTAAATGTAGAAACGTATGCGATAGCAGGAAGTTAAAAGGAAGTTAAAGACCACCTGTCTGTGAAAAAAGCAGCAAATGCATGTAATATTAATTTTATGATTTTCCAACATTAACTTAACAATAATAACTAAAGAAATCATTAATAATTAAATAATAATAATTAAAGAAAACATTTTTATAATAATATATTTTTTATAAATTTTATATTATAAAATAAATATTCCTTGTGAAGTATTTCATGTTTGATTTCATTGTAATCTAGAATTTGCTTATACAATATATATTTATAGAATATATATATTAAAATGATATTGTAAATGTAACAATTAGCTCTGTAACAACTAACCCACAGTGGGGTAAGTTGTCACAATTTACCTACTGATAGAAAAGTTTCATTTTACTATATATAGTAGTAACTTGTAAAGTAACTTTCTCAACCTTGTATTTAACGTACAATTTAAACTCTGGAAGGAAAATTTACTTGATATAACACATTAAAATTTACCACGTAACGATGATTTATACTTATTAACAATTCTGATTGGTCAATGGGCGTGAATATGCGCATGACCATACCCTTGTCTTTATATGCTTTTAAAAAGAATTTCTAATTCTGTTCATAATTTTATAATAATCGTGATTATAATAATAGCGATTTAATGATTTTAATGGATTATTTCTGAGTATCAATAAGAGGATAATAAAACATTTTTTTGGGTGCACATATTTGTTTCATTGATTGTATCACGGAAATAAGTGTGTTATGAATATGAATAAGTTTTATTGAATTTTTATTATTATTTTCATTTGAAAGTCAAGGAAAAAGTGTGAAAAATAATTGACACATACGCAGCATATATTGAATAATCGTATTGAAATATCGTTTCTGACTTGTTCTTATCTTTCATTTGTTACATGTATTATGTTGCATTAATTTTTTTATTTTTACTTGATAATGACATAAAGAAAATACCAAGGACGATGCCAAGTTGGACAACTCCAAGTTGGACAACAGTTACACGTGTACATTACATTACTTTATCACTTTTTAATAAAATTTTTTTTAATGATTATGAATTTTGTACAAAGAAATTTAAAACAAAATCTTTGTACAAATTACAATCATTTTTTTAATTTTATTTAAAATGAAAATGAGAATTGTTAGAACAGATTTGAATATTTCTTGTCTGAATACTTTTTTGAAACGTGATCTGTCTAAATTAATTACAAATCTTGAAGATTGTAGAGGTTGTACTTAACTTTAAGAATTTCTGCGCAATTCACTCACAAAACTTTCCATACGTACATTTCACCTACATAAAGTATGCTTTAAACTTGGCTAGATATAATCTTGATTGAGAACTTTAGTAGTCCTCCTTAACTCAACTTATTGAAAATTTTTCTTCTTGAAAAATTGCAAACGACAGGAGTCATAAATCTAATTTTCAATGACTCTTCTACGTGCACCGTTTTAAATCTGAAAGTTAATATCGGATTAATTCGTTTTTCTTATGTCCATTTCTACCAATATAGATTAATTTTAATCTCGGTTTAATCTCAGTTTAATTTACTTTTTATTTTTCTAGTCGTAAAAATTAGAAAAAAATGAAGAGTAAGTTAAACCCAGATTATAGTTAAATTACATTGATCGATGTGGACATTATTGACATTATTACTTTCTGTTTGTCCGATAAGCTTGGAAAAATAAGTTCGCTTTTTATAAATTTTTTTAAAATAAAGTTATCACGAAATGATAGTGTCATTTAAAAGATTGTAGAACATCATGTAATTAGGTACATATAATTAGATTACAAAATATTTTTTAACAATTTGTTATACATTTGTTTCAGCTTTTATGAATTTGTTCTGTCAAATTGTTCTGCTATCAACAAATTTGTTTTATATATGCTATTTTCAATTATTTTGAGATGTTATTTTTTTATATGTTTGTATTTTATGGACAATTTGACATTATTTATATTGCATTTCAAAAAACCGCAAATTTTGAATTTTAATGCGAATTTTACAAGAATCTTTCAATTGTTCTGTTTGTTGAACTTTAAATAATATATCTTTAGATATACTTTATCTTTCTCAAATATTTTCAAAAGTTTTGTAATTATTCGCTGAATATTAATTTTTTAATCTTGATTTTTATAACTTCACTGCACACTCTTGCACACTTACAGTTATATGTAATACTGTTTACGGCTTGTACTTTTCTCTCTAATTAGTTGTATATTCAATTAATCATTATTGCTTCCTTTATTATTGGTTACTTTTATTGTTGATTCTCTTTTTAATATTTTTTATACAAAAGAAGCAGTTTTCTTTTTTCTTTCATGTTTGTATCATTTATTTATTTCATAAATAATTACATTCTTGCAGATGTTTTGTCTTCGCAATTATTTGTTTGATTAGCTAATTGTGATAAATTTTTGTATTGTAATATAATAATTGCATCTATTGTTTTTCTTTACGAAAATTACATAAAAGAAAAAATGCATTAGTGGATATACACTTTATTTTTATTTTCGATAAAACTAATTAATGTAAGATAATATGATCGGGTATTCCTTTTTGTCTTCGAAAACCACGCTCGTAGACTGTTTGTCTCCATTGCATGATTCATCCATGACTTTACCATGTCATGGATGAATTAATTATTATCTTTAAAGTTGCGTAAAGCGATATCAGGTGCGCGAGAACAGAAATATGCAAATACGTATAGATAAAGTAATAAATATCTTTGCTCTTTTCTATATTGAAAAAAAAATTATCCCTTTTTACGACTAAAAATTTGACTTTGTCTCTCACATTACTTTTATTATTTGTGTCTTTACGTCAATTTAAATAAATTCAAATATTTTTTCATTCAAATAAACAAAATATATATTTATAAAAGGACTATATTTTAATTATATAATGCAGTTTATAAAGAAGATTACTTAAAACTTTTAAAAGCCATAAATAAAATATGTAGTATAAAATGAATATAATAAAGTTAACTTTTGTGATATATAAATTGTAAAAAATCAGAGAGGATGTAACGGAAAATTATAAAAGCGACTTATTCTTGGTCTCATATAGGTAAGACTAATCAATGGCTTGTACTTATGCTTCATTGATTAATTTAATTACTTGCGCTGGTAATAAAGGAGGGTCTTTTGAGAGATGTTCTCGCAACGCAGATATAGCAGATGGTTATTAATCGTTCCTCGTAAACAGTTCCGACAATATGTATAAGTATACACATGGACGAAGAAAACATGGTTAGCAATACGTAAATAGGAAAATCGATCGAGTTCTTCCATTCTTCATAAGTGTGTTAACGAATTCCGTCTCCATTTGTGCGAACTGTTTGTTATTTTTATCGTTTTTATTGTTTGCCTTATTTTTTTTTCTCTATATTATATTTGTTATTGTTTGTCTTTTTCTTTTCTATATAATAATTCGAAATCCTTTTTGTTAATCTCTTATTTATTGATAAAATATTAGTTTTGTTTATTTTATTACTGCTGTTTTTGAAACCGATAAATTCTCTGAAAAAAAATACTAATAATGGCATTAAATTGTACTATTAAAGTAATATTGCATAACATATATGTTTCGAAAAGGAGTAATCTCTTTTTGCTTTTTTTTTGTCACTGCCATGTATGTACAATATACGTGCACGTGTTTAAATAAAGATTATAAAAAGCCGCTCAATTTTATTACATGCACCAACAGTTATACATTTGTTATCGAATTTCAAAGATTGATCTGTTTCCATGCTGATTTTGTCATTGCATTCATTGTTAGTATAAATCTGGAGCGTATTCGTATATCATATATACCCAACGAATTTTATTGCAGTAGGATTGCGTGACGAGATGCGTGAATTGTTTTATACATCAATGAAAAAAATCATGCAGTATTCTTTTTTTCGATAAAGTGTCTCATAAAAATTTATTATCCATAGTGTTCATTTTTAATCAATTTGCGAAGTACAATCGATTATACTATTCGTATCCGCGATATTTTTCTAGAATACTATAAATTTTGTAAAATTGTGAATTGTATAATTTATTTGCTTTCTTTATTGCTCATTCACATTTTAACAAACAAAAAAGTTGAGTTTTAATATTTTATTCTTTCGTATCTTTGTATAGAACATTAGCTTTAATTTTATTGAACAACTCGGTATGTGATTCATTTGCCACAAAAGAGTGTTTAAATATCATTGCTTAGCACTGAATGGAATGCCGCTCGGCGGTTGAGTAAGTCGTAAGAAGAATTTACGGAAAACAACGAAATGTACGATTAATTGGCTTCAACGTAGGTATTATCATTATTTCATGACAAAAGTTATTTTCAACCATTCTCTATTCATGTATAATACAGCTTGCCATTTAATGGAAACTGCGTTCCAATTCAGAATATAATGGCACGTGAAAGATACACGTGGAGAGCGTCTATATAGTTAATGCCCATGTAACCATTGTTCATACATACGCGCGTGGAAGGATATTTCGATGCCGCCAGTTGCGACAAGAGTAATCCCAGTCACGCCAAGCTTCAATTAATAATACACATTTAATAATGCAATAATATCATTCACATTTGTAAACAGCTATTAATGATTGATCGGTTGATTTCGTACGGGAAAATATATTTAAAATGTGAAATTTAATATGATTCATCGATTGGATCGACAGAATACAAAAATAAATAAAGACGAATGAAAAAATAAATAAAAATGAAGTTGGAGAAGAAATTGAAATTCCGTGTTTCTACTAATTTAATTAATGTGATACACAACGATGTAGTTTTTACGTTCATTAGATATTGAACGTTAAAATTATGCTGATTTGCCAATATTATTTTATATATTATGTATATAATTATTTATGGAGAGGGGGGGAGGAGAGAGAGAGAGAGAGAGAGAGAGAGAGAGAGAGAGAGAGAGAGCTATTGTAATATCCTGTAATATATTATCCATAAAAATTAAAAATGCTTGTTTCATTTACATGTTTCGTGAACGAGATAGTTTAAATCATAAATTATTTTTCTTTTAATCATCATCATTATAGTATGCTTCATAATTTCTAAATATACCTGTATATACGTGATAGTTCTTATCTCTTGATTAGTAATTGTTGTGTGCCGAGACTGCGTGTCAGTCCCGCGATGGTCCGCGATTTAATAGTGTTGTTGCTTCGAATCCGCTGCGAGAAGAAATCATCTCCTTGAACCGTTAACAAGATCGCGCAGCTACGTTCTCGAAATAGTCACAAGATCTGTTTTGATCTCGAATTCTCATTGGGCTACAAGTGCTGCAACACATATTCGCCGGCAGGAAGCTATTTTCATTCCAAAAGTAATTTTCTTTATTATACTTAAGTATCTAGATAAGTATCTATCTATAAGAATATTTTTTTATATCTAAACACTGTCTATTGTCTGGAATTTATAATGTATTCATATTGAATCGATCAGACATAAAAATGGTTAATATAAAAAGTCTTGAATTAAATCCGATATTAAAATAATATTTTTAATATCGTAAAGATAATTGCACGATTTTTCCATGTTATAATACGTTATAGCATGAAAAATTTACGACGGAAAATTTCATCATTGCGGCAGACACATATTAGTTTTTGTTTTTTTATCTGAACAAGATTGAAGCAAGCTGCAAGTATTACAATATGTAGGAAATACAAAAAATTGTTCCGTCATACGTGGAACTTGATTGCAATTATTAATATATAATGAAACATTTAATAATTTTACAGTATATTCAATAGAAATAGACAAGACATATACAAGCTTCATAAGAACAGCAATGGCAATATTTGATTATCAATGAAGGCAATACAGTTGATTACGATTGATTAGAGTTGATTATTGTTGATGATTATTATGTAGATTTTTTCGTCTACAATGACGCTGATAGAAGTTTAAAATTAATATTAGAAAATGTGTGCAGCATAAAGGATTTATCGTAAAAATAGTAAAAGCATCCTCATTATCAGTTGCAAACGAATTGTTTCGTTTGCATAAAAAAAAAGATAAGAAAATTATTAAAGCTTAGCAATACTAAATTTGTACAAAATCTATTAGTAGAAGACAAAAACGTACAAGGTATTTATATTTTGCTACGTAAAAATGAAACCTTATCGAATGATTTTTTGTGCATTTAATATGACTTTTCGTAGCGATATTACTGATCGAAACGTCAAGAAACATGATTGCGTGATCATATACGTCAGATATATCGCGATCCGACCATATTTACGAACCTCGTGATGCTCGTTCAGTGATCATTGTACACAATAAATAGGCAATACTCGTGGCACGTGCTCGCCTCGTGAACAGATGTAGTAGAACACAATAATAGAGACGTTCAGACACGCAGCGTTGAGATGTTCTCAACGCTTTATATTAGCTCCTTTCGCACGCCAAGTTTGTACAATGCTACCAGAAAGGCTGATCGAATAATTTTCTAAAAAGGAAACCAGAAGACCAATAAATCGCTGCTTAAAAATGATTTTATTTTTCTATATCGACTATCGAAACTCTCGTAGCGAGCCTATTGTTGCGTTTGACAGGATAAAATATAGCGTATGTATTATCGATTGTGCAACAGGAAAATTTCCCATTTGTTCGTAAAAAAGTTGAAAAAAAAAACGGTTATATTACAATGAGAACAGAAAAAATACAAAGCAAAAAGAATTATCCGAGCGGAAAACATATTGTAATGTTCGCGACAATAGGCAAATGTGATATGCGTGTAAGTTCGCTGTGATTGTCTCATGAACGTTATAATTTTCATAGTTGTGACATTATTCAGAACGTCTGTCATTTTTCGAAGATTATTAAGTCGACTTGTGTCGCGCGAAACACGGCGCCGGAAAACGAAATGATTTTTGTCAATAGTTACGTAACGTTCGTGAAAAAGCTTCCTTGAGAGAAGAGAGGTTGCGAGTGTAATAATCCTCGAACTTTCATACATCTCAGTGTATCTTTGCAAATGCGAGAAACGCAGCAAAATATTGAAATACATTCAGCAATAGATTGTTGAGTCCTCTTCGTGTAATAATGCTTATCTTATCGGCGTTTGTTCCAATAGTTGTCGATCATACTTACTACTATCTATTGAAAAATATAAATAAGATACTTTGGATGAAAATCTACATAGAGAATACATAAAACTTGGCATAGAGAATTTATAAAATTGAAATTACATATTTTTCCTAAATCATCGTTCACATTTGCCGTATCGCGTATGCCGTATTTTTTAAAGTCGACAAAATTTAATGCAATGCACGTCAGCGAGCGAACGGAAATCGGACGTTGAGGAAGGAATATAGGAAATAGATTCGCATCTTTACGAACTCTTTCGGCGCTCTCTCGTCGCAAAGATTATTGAGATCAATAGATATATTTCGAGGAGAAATTAGAAATCGAGGAAGACTTATATTACACGATGGAGAAGATTGGATGATGTTCAATTTCTTCTTCTTCATAATTTCCGCTTGACAAGAACTCATATTTTTAGGAAAATTAATCATTAATAGAAGATGTGTCTTTTCGTCTTCCTCTTTTAAAAGAAATATATTACCCCATTGAGAGGATGTCGACGGATAAATTAATCGTACATGCTGAGCTTTCTAAATTTTCTTTTAAATTTATGCTAAGACTGAAACTGTTTTAAAATTTTTATGTAACTGATCTTGGCGTCAAAGACATTTTTCTAATAGGTCGGAAAATTGAAACGTCTACGTTTTACAGTGTAATGGAATATCCGAGAATGATGTGTCGAAAGCAGAAAATTTATCCTAAAGAGAATAAGATGTACGAGTTTCATCTCTTTAGACGTAGCTATATACAGGGTGTTCAACGTAACGATCCACACGATTTTTCAGACACTTCCGACAATTAAAAAAAAAGTTGAAAGGTAAATATTCATTTGTTTTATACAGGCTATAACATGAGATTAAAAAATAAAAAGAATTTTTTTTAATAAAAAAATCAAAGTCATCTTAAATTTTTTAAATAGCACATATAATTTTTTTTCCATAATATTATACAGATCAATAAAAGAGACATCAATAAAAGTGACATTTCAGTAATGATGTGAATTCGTCTTGAAGACTCCTACAATATTATGGAAAAAAAATTGTATTGTGCTATTCAAAAAATTTAAGATGATTTTGATTTTTTAATGTAAAACAATTTTTTTTAATTTTTTAATTGCGTGTTGTAGCCTATATAAAACAAATGAATATTCATCTTTTAACTTTTTTTTAACTGTTGAAAATCATGCGAACCGTTATGCTGAACATCCTGTATAATCTACTTTAAAAGAATATCGTTGTCAATAAAATATGGCATATTGAGATTTATTAATACTTAATAATCGCTGAGTCGCCCTTTCTCAATCCATTGCAGATGCAATATCAATTTAATCTAGATTTATTTGAGCTTCAATTATTACATTGATTAAGAATTATCGTACGTATATATAGAATTGTGAGTTAAAAAATATTATCAGGGTCTATAATTGTTTCAATCACGTCATTTATGTGCGTACTTTCGTCCAATAATAATCTAATAAATAAACTAATGGAAATGAAATGAGAAATTAATAGCTTATAGGGTAATCGTCCCTTTTAATGTGCCTTTAAATTAACTTTGCTTAGTTATTGAAATAATTATTAGACAAACATTGTAGCTGTAATTTTATTTGTTTGAAATCAATATTCGCTTTTTATTTATTTCTTTTTCTTATAATATTTTTTAATTAAAAAAAAATGTTAATGTTTTATAATTTTATGATAAAAGTAAAAAAAATGTTTTTTTCCTTATTAGTGATCCATTTCCTTATTATGATTAGATTTCCATTTGACTGATCTTAATATATAGTTACTAAAATAGATAATAGATGTAAGTTGATTATTTAATATTGCATAAATCAATCATTAGGTTTTAATTATACTTACAATTTCTAGATACACTCATATAAGTCATAAAACAACACTCTCAGTTCTAATACAAGGCACATAATATATAATATAGACGAGTTTAAAATTTTATGGTATTATTGGATTCACATTTATGATGTGTACCTTTCGAATATTTGCACTTTAATAGTTAAAAAATAGAATATTATCTTTGTTATTGTATACATTAATAATTTAAAAAAACCTTTTCTTATTTATTTATACTAATTCTCTTTATGGCTTATTTAAATACAAAGGCACTAATAGGGATAGACACATTAATAGGGACAATTATCCTAGACTGTTAATTTTGTAGAGCGTATACATACATACTTATTATCTTAATTTTCACATTAAAATACATCGACGATAGAATAGATTTTAGTGGATAGGAAAAGGAGCGTAAAAATAAGTAAAATAATTCATTACCGTGACCTTCTTGTATCTGTTAGGAGGAACTAGGCTATTTCTGATGGCCCACATGCATCGGCTTTGCAACAATCGATAATCCGATCACTTCTCGCGGGCATTCAAGTTTTTCGTCACTGAGGCGTTAGGTACATCGATCGTGCTTCCCTTATAGTTATAGGACACGTTTGTTGTTTGTTTGCGCGGTAAACCGCGAATACATGCGTATCGAGCACAGGGCGAGCAAACGAGCACATAATGTGGGAGGCATTATTATCGCTTGCAAACTTACTGTCTCACACACACACTTTTGCGCGGTCACTTCGCACGAAGTGGGCGATAGCGTGCCTGCGAAAACTCTATTTTTAATAAGAGTTCGTTGTAACGTTGGAGAGACGACTACCACATTTGTTTTTTCAGGATATACAAAGTTTACACGACGTGTTTTTGGAAGAACGTATACATATATTTTTATTCCGGAAAATTTAGAGAATGATAACAACTTTCATGATTGTATTTCTGTAACCAGGGAACACTAGGGAAAAATGTTTGATATTTGTGACTATAATTACATCATATTTATGATTATTGCTATGATGTTAGTAATTACTATATGTATAGTTCTCTCTATCACAAATATGGCTGACAATTATTATTATTATAAATATGATTACAATTTATCTATAATTATAATCATTTTCAGTTGCCAACTATATATATTTATAACTATATATGTTTATAGATTTATATATATATATTATATACACAATATATTGGGTCATCTAAAAAGTATCCGCGGTTTTTAGATGACCCAATATGTACAGTTATTATTAATGATATTATAATAGTAATAATCACAATCATGTAATTATAGTTACAAATATCAAAAATTGTTTTCTTAGTGGACACTACGGCGTATTATGGTCCGGTTCCACTCTATTAATGTAAGGTTAACTTTAATCTCGGTTCAATTTATTCTTTTTCAAATTCTAAGAATTCTAAGAAAAAATAAACAATAAACCGAGATTAAGTTTAATCTTACCGAGATTAAGTCTAATCGGTGGGATTACATCGAACCTAAGGAAATGAAATCCACGCAATCAACGAAAATATAATGTAATAAATGGTAATATTGATATGTCAATATTGATAATAAGTATTTGATTTTCTAAGAGTACCATATGCATTTTTCTTTCCGTTTTGTATTTCACGAGGAATTTTAAGTAAGAAATTCCATTTTCCATATGTATAAAAACATATTTTCTTGGATTTGTCTAAATCCACGAAGTTCATTTATCTTTCAAGTATTATTGTTTGAGACGAACGCAGCTGTGATATAAAAAAAGAAAAGGTTTTCGTCCATGACAAATAATCAAGTAGTAAAATACAAGCGGATTTACTGGATCTAAATTCATGTATATAGATTTAGATCTATGCTGACGTTCTTCCGGTCTTTCTCGAACTCTTTTGCGAATACTTTAAACAAACTCCACGGCATCGCGAATATTTGAGAACCGTGTATTCATGATAAAAACGTAATATGGGTATCTGTATCTTTGGTACATTATGTCTTCGCGAGAAAGATAACAGTTTCATGTATGATGAGTATATATTTTTGATAAGTATATATTTTTGATTGATAATAATGTAATAATGAACGTACATGTTGTAATATATCCGACACTGTTAGATGTCTGAACATGTATTGTAACATATATGAAGCGTCAAATGTGCGCAAAAAATTACACGAAATTACACGTCATATTTTTAATGCTAAATTAATTAAATATTTGTCACTGAATGATTTATGACTCTCAATCGCGGAACAAAGGATGACGTGGCATGTTTAACGATATCTTTTACGTCGTCAAATCTTTATCGCGTCATATATAACCTCGCTTACGTCTATAACAATGAACACTGCAGATTTGTCATCGCCAACTGCTTAAATCAACGTATGTGAAATTTTGGAAGCAATACACAAAGCCAGTTTTTATCGCATAATGGTAGTCAGCAAAAAATGCGCAGCAAAGTTGGATATAGCATGACGAAGACAATAATCCTTGAATCAACGATCCTCTGAATGATACATATGTCTCATATGTGTAGTTCTAAATTAATTACTAATTATAGACGCAACTCATGCACACTGAAATATCGCATTTTTTAACGAGTTTTTCAAACGTCATCGGATGTTGTTATCCGCAAAGTTCGTTAAAATACTTTTTTGCTTATTTCACTATTAATTCCTATTAATCGAATGTCAGTTTCCGCAAAGCGAAAATAAAAGATTCTCATGAGAGAAGGAAATATCAGTTATATTTGAAGTACAAAAACGAGAGATATTTTTTCTTTTTTTTTAAAAAAAAAAAGTTTTTTTTTCTTTTTGATGAGGAAACATTTTTCCAATTATAATCTTAGAATTGAGCAACATTAAATGAAAGGGGAAAATCGACTTCAATACGTAATTCTCTTCTAAGAAAACTTCATCTTTTGGAACATAAGCGATGGGTTCTTAGATAAGTGTCGGGTGTGCGTTGTCCGATTCGAATTCGTTGTAAATCCAAATTTATCTCGCGGACTCATTGTAAGCGATCTCCAAGAAATAGAACGAATAACTAAAAATATATTCAAAGTGATTTAAATATATTTAAATAAATGCACACGAATTTAAAATATTACGAACTTCTTCTTATATTTTTTTCGTTGTAATTTGAATAAACTGAATTACTGTTAATGAAACAAAATAAATTCTTTTGTGGTTTTACTAATTTGGCACGTGTTAATTGGCACGTGTGACTATTAATAGCTTGTTTAAACTGTTTACACGAAACTATTTTGGTGTGTTCTCTGTGCACCAAGAGATTGCAATAAGATGTGAATTAGAGGAATTAGATATTAAGTATCTAATTTCGCGAAACTATACTCCTCTTTGCGATTTGCGTAACATCCAGGAGGAATTTCTCAGTAATGAGAGGATCTTTGAAAGCTCACGTGAGGTTCTTTGTGCTACGGATGTATGTATTATATTGTATTTTCTTTTTGGAGAGTTTAGGTGGACAATGCTTTGTTTCGAATCCCACTAAATACGAATTATTTATTCGAAGAAAAAGATGCGTCGAAACAGCGACATCAACTCTCGAAATTATATAATAGATTAAAATAAACAGCTCATCAAAAATGAAATATAACAAATTACAAATTCCAAATTTTATACAATCTACGAAATTTAATTAACTTAAGTTTTATTATACCAACCACAGAAATCTTGTTGTGAATTTCGAAGGTATCAGGCTTCGTTTCAATAGCCAGGTAGCTTAGGTTTCAGGTAACTTTAATTCAGTAAATTTTCATGCTCTGCGTAGTTATCATAGATAAGATTACAATCTAGAAACGGGTAATGCAAAACGCTAGAACTAATTAACAACATTGACTGTTGTCGCGACAAGACGTTAGAGCTATTTAGAATTTACATCCATCGCATGTGAGATAAATACGGGAGCAATACGAGCGTTAAGCATCGCTTATGCATGTATCAGTTTGCGATGCATTCGGTTTCACGATCTCCCACTTGCGTACCTTTCCCCGTGCCGAAGTGGAGTGAAAAGAGAGAGAGAGCGAGCGAGCGAGCGAGCGAGCGAGCGAGAGAGAGAGAGAGAGAGAGAGAGAGAGAGAGAGAGAGAGATGTCGGCACGCGTGAGATGTGGAAAGGATGGAAGAAGCGAAACGCGAATGACAGGGACAGAGATAGCCAACCAGCCGCTGTTGAGATAAAAAGCCTGGCCGCTGCGATTCAGGCACGTAGATCACACTTAGCACTCTCAGCAGTCGGGCGGCTCGGCAGCAGCAGCAGCCGCGGTGCTGCTCGCAGGCGTCCACGAGTGAGTTGGTGAATCACGTAAAAAGTGTTCGTCCGTCACGACTCTCCGCTCTGTCACGCTCCGAATCGTCGGTCATCGAACTCGCGCCTCCGGGAACCCGGAACTGGAGCAGTTCACCGATAATTCGCGATACGCGCGTAATTCTTCCATGCGGAGGGGATTCTTCGAGCTTCGTCGAAAGATTTGTTCGTCAGTCCGCGATTGTGAGGGGAGTTTGATCTGACAATTCGCGTTGAAAGTTGCTACGTCTCTTGTTATATTCTACGTCACGTGGGAAATCCGCGTTTCATTCTTCCATCCGGAGTTTCCCTCGACGGGAAAGCTCTTTCAGGTGGGAAGTCAGACTGCAGTCTGACTTCGGAACAAACCGGTACGATGGTACACATGACAAGTGGCGAGGTGGAAACAGACAAAATGGACGAGTCCGTTAGGTATTTCAATTATCTGAGGACCCTGGCGGATCTCACGGCCTTAGCCAGCATCATGGCAGTGCAGGTAATTTCAGGATTATGCTTGTATCCTAATCGAGATGACGTATCTCAACAGATATTGACTTCTCTCAAGGGATTAAATTTAGTATATACGTCCTGATTAATTTCGGAAATGCGAAGCGATACAGACAACATACGTAGCGTTTCTACTTGTAATATAAACGACGTGAATAGAAATAAACATGTACGAATATATAGGATAATAATAAAATGTAAAATAAGCTTCAGAATAGTAAAAATTTTGTAGATCTATTTTCCGATGCTGAAATGAAATCGTGCTTTATTGATATTCAATTTAATTCTTGCAAAAATTAAATAACATATTGATAATTATATCATAATTGTTATATAATTAACGCATATTTACCAATCTCAGTGAATTACAATGGCTATTAATTTAAAAGGAAGTTGATTAATTAAATCAGAGAGAGAGATAGAGAGAGAGAGAGGGGGGGGGGCACATATATAAGTGATATAAGAGAAAACACAGTATGTGTATTGTGTATCTACGATATCCGATTTTATCAACTCAAATCTTCGTTAGATTTCACGTGGCCATCTGCCACGTTAAATTGGACAAATAAAAGCGCCACGATTTCGAAAGACGATCGATCGCTCGAGGACATTCATTTACTGCCGTTGTCGCAACCAACAGGATGTCGCGACAGAGGTTAACGGATGAAACTATCCAGTGACACATTTTCATCTGAATCATCTGACCTGATTTCTAAATTATCGAATAATCGTGCGAAGAACGATAGGAAGCGTGTCGTGCGATAACAGGTACATACATTGTTCAATTATAGAACGAGTTATCATTGATCTTACGTATCTTCTGCCTAATACTTGTCAAACTTGTCAATACTTGGAAACAGCTTTATCGTCACTCGAAAGAGTTTTCTGAAAAGAGCTTATCTCACGAGAACTCTTGAAACGTTATCTTGATAAAACGGCGATAGGATATCGATTATCAAATTGGACGGTTAACAAGTAGTTGACGCAGAATCCGATCGCGCAGTAGCAATTTATTTGAATAAATTTATCAGCAAAGATTGATTGATTAAGTTCTCAAGAAATCGTCTTTGAACTTTGTTTGAGAAAGATATCGGTGCATGCTATAAATACACATCATAAATTGCGCAGTTTTTCGTTGAAAGATCAAATAATCTACCATAAAAGTTGCGCAATTGAAATGCTTAAAGCGACGTCTACAATGAGATTTTAATTAAAACTTCAGCTTTAAGTCTCAAGCTGTAAGAAATTGACCAGTTGTAGCCGATTATTCTCCTTACATTCGACTGTGATTGGCTAATTTCTTTATGGCTTAGGGTTTAAAAGCTTAAGTTTTATGCCTTAAAATTTCATTGTGGACATCGCTTACATACAACATGAATAGACTAGTAAATAAACGAATTACGAAATATGAGATTGTCCATAAATGGACAAGCGGTGGATTGTACAGTCGCTAAACTCAGGATATTGATAGATAAAGATATATCGCGGGGTCAAGCAATCTCGCCGAGTTTATAATAATACTAACTCATTTGCGCGTCATAATGACGAGACGATTGTGCAGACGGCTTGTGGTTTTCTCCGTCGCGCAAATGCACAGAACTGAAACATGTTTCCGCGAATTTCCTAATATTATATCCGTTTCTATAATTGCGAATACCCGGAAATGAAATATTTGAACGCGCTTGTTATATAAGGTTGTTTGACGTAACGTGCTCGCTCAAATTATTAATTAATGTTTCTGGAGAATTGATGTCCCATTTTCGTAATATAGCATTTCGCCTTTATCTAACTTTGTGATCATACGAGAGTCTATTGCATGGAAGAGAGAAAGTTTTATGAAAGCTTAGAAGGAGAGAAAGAGTTTGCTAACGGCGAATTTTAGGATAGTAGGTAGTATTGATGTCCAAATGATTAATGGTCGGTAATCTGAGATTAGTGAGGAATTATGAGATTAGGACAGCTCGGCGAGATTTCGAATGTAGAAAATGAATCATACGAGAGACAATAGCTCGATTATTATACCACGAATGATTAATAAAAATTACGTACGTCAAATACTAAGGTGCGGCGACGCAGTCTTGACCTTCTGCGACATTTCAATGAAAGTTCAATGATAATTATGGAAAAAAGGTAACTCTTAAATAAACACAGCGATGTTATCGCATTAGTCCGCTTATTCCTCTCAAGGTTGTGTTGTATATTTCAAGATTACGTTTACACGGAATTTTACGTATTGTTTACGTTAAATTTACATGATCTTTTTTATAGATATAGATAATATAAGTAATGTAAATTATATGTAAATTATAAATAAATTATAAATATTATAAATTGGATAACGTAATACAAAAAGAAGTAACTGAGTTTTATGATTATATCCGACTTTAATATTGCTAAATAAAAATTTACACAAGACAGAAACTTTAATGCAGTTTAATGCAACGACGAAGTACAGGTTTCGGTAATATATAGATTGTTTACATAGACAATACGTAAAACATAGTTTACCTACACAGGAAAAAGACTGTTCTTAAATTAACCATAATATGCTTATATATATAAAAATATTATGATCTTGCTTCAAAGATTTTAGCCTTAATTTGTTTTGATGCAAGTATTACTTAACTTTACATTGAATTCAAGACTTGTTTAATAAAAAATCTTACATAAATATAAATTTAATCAAATCGAGACTAAAATCTTTAAAACAAGATATAATATTTTTGCTTTTGAATATATTATGATTGATTTAAGAATATTGTTTCTATGTAATTCACTTTATATACACACACACACACACACACATATATATATATACATATAGTATAGATTATTATATTAAACTCCGCACAATCCTGACTTACCTTGATCATGTAAGATTTGAAAAAGGAGGAGACAATATTGTATTGTTTTTTATCCACAAATATTTTTTCGTGGAAATCATATTCTTAATATCGTTCTTATCTCATAAATCTGATTAATCGAACATTATTATTAATCTTCTGTCATCAGTTTTGTATATTTGATCTGTTTATCGTCGATGAGGTTTAACTGCGTCGTTACAATTGTGACTTATTTTAACGGCGTCACTTTTAATGTTACCTAGAAAACCTCACTATCTCCTTATCTTCTGCATCAAATAAACAAGATTTAATTACAGATTCGACAGACTTAGAATTTGAAAGCACAGAGATTTGACATATCTCCAACACGAGTTCCAGATGTTTCTCGTTAATACCTTAGTAGAATCGTAAGGCAACAGATGTCTCGTATCTTTATTGCATTACTTTCCAAATAAGAGAGAGGAAGAGAGACAGAGCGCATCTCATTAGAGTGTATATACTAGAAATTATCGCAAAGGATGATATATAGTCTGCAAATAGTGCTAAATTTATGGCAACTTTTGCTTTTTCGCGAAATCTTGACGTGACTATCCGAAACGAGATTGTGCGAGCTGTTAGTTTCGCGATATAACGCACGCTGACGCGCCGCTTCATCGTTAAATTGGACCTCGATTTTCACCTGGATGCACTCAGAGAATCCTATTGTATATCCGATTGAAGTGCATTCGCTCGCATAGTTCATATTGCGTGGGAGGAAAGGACGCCGATTGTGCGTCGATTTATTATTCGTGTACATTCATATGACCTTTTACGTAAATTTTTCCCACCGACCTATTTGAGTCTTTCGAAAACTTTTTTTATAGTACTGCGTTTTGTGTCGTGGAAGTATGTCACGTTTGGAGATGCGTAATAAACGATGATATTTCATAAAAATAAACAATTGCGCGCCTTCGAATTGTGATAATAGCTACGTCCCTTTGAAGTGTCTCAACAAAACGTTTTCACTGAGAGTAAAATGACAGAACGTTATATCAATCCGTGTGGAATCGATAACGAGATCGATAACGAGTAGTTTTATTTAAAAAGCATTATAATACTGGGTTTGGAAGTGTTGGTGTAAAATTACACGTAAAATCGAAAGAATGAATATTAAAACACGATTAGGATTGAAATCTGAATCTATTCGACACGCCTCTTTTATGTTCTTATTTCTTGGCCTCGTCGTAATCTTATTTTTAATCAATCAAATTATTGAATTACTGTACTTAAATTATCAAATAACTAAGTTAGGCAAGAAAAATAATTGCTGCAGACAGTTTGATAAAAGGTACGGCAATGTAGGTGCTATCTTTATCTTCTTATCGCGCTTGTTTCTTCTTGTCTAGTATATACAATAATAATCGGGTTGCATGTGCACGATAATGATATTAGTTGTTCCGATAAATGTGAGGCGTCTATTTTCATCGAAAAGAGTCAAATGGTAAAGTTCAACGGGTTTAACGGTAAAGTTCAAAATGCGTAGTAGACTCGAACGAGAAACAAGCGCCGGAAAAATTAGAAAAATTCGTTCGTGAAATATAAAATCTTCGTGTGAATTTCTCGCGATCGGTTCAACAAGATGCGCAATGAAACGAAGCACGTGCCGAAATATTGTATATCGAACTACAAAGGGCGTTTAATCAGCGTGTTACGCCACATGACGGAATTATTCAATAATCCGTCCCGCAGGTCATTACTCCGGTTCGCACCGACAAGTGTATGTTTGCACAAACACATATATTTACATTTATCTATCGACTCGATGAGAGCGCGCACACGTTCACCGTATGGCTGTGTAAAGATGATATACGCGGTGATACTGCCTCTGATAAGAACGGGAAGCGCAAATGACAGGACCGGCTTTGTTTGCTTCGTGTGAGCCTCACGGTGCGCGTGTCCCCCGCGACATTTTGACGGGCGATGTACACGAATGGTATAAAATTCGTGACGAGATAACAGAGTCACACACGAGAATGAAAGAAGACTCGTGGGAGAAGATTCGTCGGTTTTCCTCGCAAATACCTGTAATCCGAATTTCTCTTTTGATACACCAATTCCTTCTTCTTTCCGGCGCTTACGGTTAGCTTCCTCCGAGATCAGTCTTCATCCTTATCTATTTTTCTACGAAAATCCTAAAGCCAAGAAAATGACTTTTTTCCTGACACCTTGGCAAATGTATATCTGGAGTCGGTTTAGTAGAAAGAATACGACGATAGATACTGCCCCATCTCAGGTAAATTTAATGGCGGTTATTAAATCATATACAAATCGTACATGTAGTTCTTGGAAGGTATAAAATATCTCTGAATCAAAGTCAATAATTTTGTTGTAAGCTCATTTATGAGTTAATAGTACATTTTATGTACATATGTTACCACGATACTTTATCGATTCGTAGAACAGAAACGAACGTTACATTATCCGATTGCTCTCCTCAATCTCTTTGCTGATGAATGATCGGTTCTTATTTTTTGTTTTTACAGTTCAAACGAATGCTGAACAAGGAGCTGTCGCATTTCTCGGAATCGTCAAAGTCGGGGAATCAGATCTCGGAATATATCTGCAGTACCTTCCTTGGTAAGTCGAACATGATTCTTTTGCTTATTAAAATTATTATAATGAGAAGAAAGCGAGTTGTAAATTATAAGTTCGTGAGAAGAATAAGAATTGACGTATATCGTCTCCCCTCTTCTTCAAGATAAATAGTGCGTTTTCGCGAATGACGGAGAAAACGAATGAAAAGAAATTCGCGAGACTACGTCTAACGAGGTCATCGCCGGAAGCAAGTTTATGGGTGCAATAAAATGAGCTCTCTTACGCATTAAAAGCCCTTGAAAGACCGTAGCCGGTATCGCCGTGACCATTCATTCTGGTTAGCTCGTTTTGTGCGCAAGGTTTATAATCGGTGAGGAATTATGTCCGATTCCTTTATATGTAAAAACGTTTCAGGAAAAAAAAAGCAAAAAGATATGATTTCTTGGCATGAAATCGTTGCATCGACAAATCTATCTGCCTTTAATACCAGAGTTGTTTGAAAAGTTCTCGGTCTGATATAGAAATGACGTTACAAATATTAAACTGCTATAATTTTAGACAAGTTTGATTCTATACAGGATCACTGTTAACATTTCAACCAGCTATTAGTTTCTTTGTTTCAATTGTGTAAAATGACCAACTTTTGATTTCACCTTTCGAGTCACCTTTGGTTCCAATTATAATTACAAGATTGCATGAATTGTTTCTGAATTAGTTCTGCACCGTATTTATCAGATTTAATCCTTAATGACTTTTTCTTCTTTTCAAATATGAAGAAATGATTCGCAAAAAAACTATCTGGCTCAAATACTGAAATAATTGATAAAACTAACGTTTATTTTAAAGGTTTACTTTAAAGAAAAATCATATTATACAGATGGTATAAAAAAAAGTTAGAATAAGTGTACTGAAAAGGGAGTACGTTGAAAAATAAAAAAAATTGTCAAAAATCATGTGTGTTCTTTATCAGAGAACTTTTCGAACTCGTTTTCGAACTACCCTGATAGAATAACCCTCTTGCATCGTTCTCTAAAAAAAAAAAAAAAAATTCGTTTATGATGTGCTGATTTCGTTAAATAGTTTCCTAACGAGTTTCGCTCGATGGAAATCGAATTATCGAAAGTTGACGACGGGATAACTTTTTTCTCTAGCAAAGCAAAAAAAATTCTAGCAAAATGACGCGAGAGGAAATTGTAAGGACACGCCTTCGCGAATCACAATCAAGCAATACTATCCAAATGCGTAATCTTACCCACATATCGGTGCCTTTCACCTCAATGTCGATTAATTAATCCCCAAGTTCGTTTATCCATGTCACTTTTTGCTGCCCGGCAGACAAACAGCAGGAGTTGGATTTGCCATCTTTGCGAATCGAGGATGCGGTCGCCGCAGCGGGTAGCGTCGATGCAAGGGCGGCGAAGAAGAAGGACCGTGCGCAAAGAGGCCCCGCCGCTATGTCCCACATTAGCGGTGTAAAACGACCGTTGACACACACTAACAGTTTCACCGGGGAACGTGTGCCGCTCCACGGGGTGGAAACGCCGCATGAGGATGAACTCGGCAAGGTAAGCCTTTGACCTTTAACGTCGTCGCATTTTGCGTTCCGCTCGGAGAATACCGTATGAGAATACCGTATGCACCACGCGGCGTCGCAGCTGGGTTCCTGAATCGTAAAAGTAAACGGGGTATCGTTTCAGAAATAAAAAATGAAGTTAATTTCTGCAAAAATATACACTGCACGAGAACAGTATCGTAATTATATCAAATTATCACATTGTTGCATTATTTTGCTTTGCAATGTTATATCTTTAACTCAAATCCCCATTTAAAATGTAAAAAAATAATTGAAGCGTCACGGAAAAAGAGAGAGAAAGAAAGAAGAGAGGAAATGAAAATTTACAAAAGATTCGATAATTTAAATAATTATTTGCTGTTATAAAGATAAAAATGAATATACGTGATATTATTTGTTTGAGTTGCAAGAAATCTTCAAAAACTTTTGCACTTAAAACCATGATGTAAAAATGAAATATTCCTTTCTTTTGTGATGGATGCGCAGTAGGTAAGTGAATTTAGAGTCAAATTTGATTTCAACTGTTCCAGTATGCAAGCGCTATACTGAAAAGAAGAATACTTAAAAATTTATTTGTGAACAACATATTTATTTATGAAATAAATTTTATTTAAATACGATAAAATAAAATTTTATTTCTAGGAAATAAATCATTTATTTTATTTTTTTATAATTAATAAGATATATTTCACAGAAACGTATGTTTCATCACAATTAAATTTTTTTTATAATAAATATCGAAGAAAACGTCGTAATACTTTGACATTTTTCTTTGTGTGTTATACGCAGGAAATGCATTTTGGGGCAAATTTAATTGGTTGCTTTTGGTATTGTTATTGTCATTATGCACAATGTTATACTTTCCTTTTTACATCATGCTTACGAGATAAATATATAATATTCGTATGTTGAAAAAAGAGAAAGTGAAGATGCTGAGTGCAAAGAGCAACGCGAACGAACCTTTATAAATAGAGGCAGACGAATATATCTAATATCAATTAGATGATTACTTTCTATTTGTCTGATTGTGAGAATGCTTGCAACGCGATTATATCATGCTTTACATCTAAGGCAAATGTTCCTACAAGATTACAAACGTCTATTACTGAAATGATATGCAATTAATTGCGCTGTCTTACACCCCTAAAGTTTAATCCGAATTAACCGCACCTACAAAGATCTTTGGCAAATGTCAAAACAAATGGCAATGCGACATTTCGACAGGATTTGTGAACCGAGATGGTACTCATGTACCGATGCTAAACTGGTTACGAGCTCCAACAGAAAGAGATTTATTCAACTGTACGATCATTAATCAGCCCAATGAGAGAGCGGCACGTGTAATCCGTGTTACATATCAATATATGGTGCAAAGTAGAAAAACAGAACGATTATGTATTAATGGTAAGTTGATAAATATATATTGCACGATTTTAATGCGATTAGTATGATAATTACTAGGTTTTAATATGATTATTGCTTGATTAGCTGGATAATTGCAAAAGCTTTATTTAGTTATGAGATAAAGAATGAATTTTCAATAAGAGAATTTGTGTAATAACTACGCAGTAAGCGTATTAAAATCTGGCAATATGTATAATTATTAGTAGTGACTGTGCCGATTTTCTAAAAGTTTTATATCAAAATTTGATACCGAAACCGATATATAACACGGATTACGCATGTCACTCTTTCTTGTAAAAAATAAAGTATAAAGTTATAGTCATCTGCCAAGTTCTAAACAACTCTTGGAAAGGATTAGGTTCGTACGGCGCTTCAACCAGTCAAAGTTACCGGGTGAAATGTTGCTTCGCACGAATAACAAGATTTACCGGTTCTCCAACAGACAGACAGTTTCGTAATATTTAATTGAAAGATTAGACATTCAGGAAGACAGATAGTACTGGAAATTTTGATTTAATTCTGCAAAAACATCTTTGCCCAAAAAAAAATATCCATGTTACGTCAAAGTAGTATGCTACGCAGTTAAATTTCTGAATCTTTCTATAGAATCCAGAAATTTAACGATACGATTTTTATAAGATTACGATCTTATCGTTAAAAAGATAAAAGATTGTATGTATACATACGATTAAAGATAAAAATCATTTTATAAATCTACAAAACATCGGAAGCAATATAAAAATAATTAATTAATTAATTAAAATTAATTATAAACAATAAAATTATCGCTATTAAGTATTTACATTTTTTATGAGAATTTAAGGACTCCTGAGTTTATCATATTTCGCGAAATCGGAACTTAAATTAACAGAACGGATCTATTAAATATACATTAAATGTTCTTGTTTCTAGTCTTCCACGAAAGTTTCTATTTGGCGAATTTATCACGGTGACGACCTCGTCGGTGATCACGTTTATTGTTTCTTTTAGCTCTTTTGATCTGTGTACGATATTGACGTAAATTCCACCGTATCCGAAAATTCCACGAGAATTCATGTTTCTGGCTTTCATCTCCGTTCGCCTATGAATATATCTGTATCAAGCGATAGTACATTGCAACTCGGATTGGCGTCATACTGCGCGGCTTCAATTTCGGAAAATTTCAACGACGTCCTCGATACGTGCATTCACGCTGACCAAACTTTTATTTAAAATACCTACCTCCGATTTTTACAGCGTTAGTATACACAACAATGTAACAACACAGTGAGAAAACAATGCGAAAGAAAGGAAAAAGAAATTATAGATTCGATTACACATAAATATCGCGGATTAGAAAGAAGATTATAAAAGCGCGAGCTGTTCAATCGGCAATTAAAGCTTTATACGAAGCTTATGTTACATCATTAACGGTACTAAATCTGTATTGATTGTTGATATTTATCGAACTTTTAGGATAAACTTGGATAAGATGACCATAGTTTTTTTAAAATACAAAAACTTATTTTTGTTATTTTTTAATATTGTGTTTAGTTTATCACTTTAATGAAATTCAAAGTAATAAAAAAAATTAATTCAAAAAGAAGCATAAAAGCTGGTGATTCTTTTTGCAAAAATAATCTTATATAAATGATTAATCATCAAAATACAACATAAAGTAATAAATCTACTAAAAAACTTGAAATTTTATACAAATATATTTTATACAAATATTTAATACAAATATAATTTTATATATATCTATGTATAATTTAATTATAATTATAAATATACAATAAATGATATTGCAATAGTAATATAAAGATTATAATTTTTTTAAACTAAGAAAATCAAACAATGATTTCTATTAAAAAAATCAATGTATGTGTGTGTATTATTTGGTTAATGGTCATCTTTCCTGAATTATAATGGAAAGATGGCCATATTTATAAATAAATAATGAATGAAAATGAAAATACAAAAATATAGATCAGATTACAATTCATTACGTATGAATTTATACTATTATTATGATGCATTAGACGTATGTAACGTCGACAGCTCAACTGTAATTTGTTCAACGTTATAATAATTTTTAATTCAAACTTCGTAGGCAGTCAAAGTAAAAATATTCCATAATATTCACAATATTGTTGTTTCGAATAGTGTATGTATACATATAAACTATTGTAAATATTAATTACTTTGAGAATAATTACAAAAAATATATATGCTATTTAGCAATTATTGGAAAGATTACAGCCTATAGCTATCTTTGCCATATGACCGTAATATCCGTGTTTACCTCACGTTTCTGTATGCATATCATGATTTTCGCATTTTGTTCTCTTCAGGAAACAACTGTGTTTGTCGTGCTATTTCAAATTTGCATGTCAATGCGTAGGTACGCGATGAGATTCAAGCGCTGAATATATATCCGAGTTATTCATTATATAGAAAATCTCCGGGGTAAATATTTCTGAATTATTGAAATCGCTAGGGGAGCCGCCAGATAATAGTGAAGAATAATGATTGCTTTTAATGTCAAAGTGTCGGCCGGTCACAAAGCAGCGAAGCTTAATTGGTTTCGACGAGCTGAAACTCTGGCATGTAAACATAATTACGCAGAAGTTTATCATTCAGTTTTCATTTCTGTTTTACATGAATGTTAATAAAGGATCTTGAAGAATTTAATTTATTGCACTTATATCATCTCGGAATTTTTAACTTTCGTCTAAATATCTTTCTGAAGTACACGTCGCTTCTCCCCGATGCAAATAAATCATGTCGCGCATATCTTCTCATTTCTTCTTTATTTGATTGCGAGCTTATCTCTTTCTCGGTAGCAAATACGTGACGGTTGGCGTGCGCGAGTGACGATAGAACTTTTATAAAAAAAGACATTTACCCTGTAGCATGTGATTACACCGATTACAAGATCGGTTATATTTTAACAGGCAGAAGCATTTGGGTTGAGGTCGCGCGATTTTGATAACCTTAATAGCTTCACCGATTAGCGAGGCGCATTTTTTGCAATGAAAGAGAAACTGATTTTCGGCGCTTCTATGAAAGTAATATATCGCGATCGCAACATCATTCATGATGACCTGAAATGAAATTCGAGGAAATTTCCAGACACTCTTAATTTCTATCACGTATATTATATATCGTATTATTTACCTTTATGTTATAAAATACAATCAATAACGTCTGCGAAGCGGTATACTTTAGGGAGGAATAAACTCTAACGCTGTTTGTATACTCTCTTAGAAATCTCACTTCTGGGAAAGCAAGCGGTGAAAGCAATCTTTCCATTATGCAAATTGAAGTAAATTTTCTCAATGAAAAAGAGGAACGAACCGGGTGTATTAAGCGTTGCTATTCTGCATATTAATCAGATTTCTCATAGAGAGACCGTGGGTGATACGCTCGTCAGATTAAATGCGATGAAGAGGTATCCTTAAATGGCTACGTGATTTTATGTAGGTTCCCCAAGACTAGAGACTTATTTTTATTTATCCACGCAATCGTTCAACCAGTTCAGAATGTCATCTTAATGTCGCTATAGATACTTTATTTGGCGTCTGAGTTGACGCTTCTACGCTTCGAGACTGTTGTTGATAAAATTAAGTGATTGAACCAGTGATGACGTTGTTACTTAATGAAAATCAGTTTAATGATATTTATATAAATGATATCCAGTCAAGTCTTCTTAAATCTAATTTGCTTGCTTTTTATCTTCTTTGTTGTCGCACGAATAATATGCAAGACTGCAATGTTGTCCATGAATAATCAACTTCGCGTGTGACCTTTCGACGATAACACAAGACCTCCGCTATCTGTACTTGAAGACACATCGTATTCTTTCGTTTAATGAGTTGAGAGTTGCTACAAGGCGCATTCATAATTAATATGTCTACATTGCGCAGTATAATAATTGAATAATAACTACAATCGCTCTCTCTTTTTTTCTCGATATCACTTCAAAGCGAAATATTTAATTCGTATATCACACAATACCGCTACATTATTGTGAAGATCGTTGTAAATATTTTGTAAACGTAATTATTTATAGTTGCTCTCGGACATCGACAAGTGGGGTATCGATATCTTCAGGATAGGCGAGCTTAGTAACAATCGGCCCCTCACCTGCGTGGCATACACGGCCTTCCAAAGTCGAGATCTGCTCAAATCGCTGGCGATACCTCCCAAGACCTTCGTTACCTTTATGATGACCCTAGAGGATCATTATGTGAAGGATAATCCCTTCCACAATAGCCTCCATGCAGCCGATGTGACCCAATCTACTCACACTCTGCTCAACACACCTGCACTCGAGGTTTGTATGTAATATATATACGCCTTTGCTTGTGTAACATCATTTTATCTTTTTTCCGAACTTGGAAATAAGTATCTTGCTCTCATAATAAGCTTTATCAATGTCTCATTAACGAGTATAAGGTACTTTGTAAACTACAGAATTGAGATGTCTCGCAAGAAGAAAAATATATTTTCTATGACAATGTACCGTAAATCATACCATATATTTTCTACGTTACAGTCCGTGTTCACGCCATTGGAGATCACCGCTGCATTATTCGCGGCTTCCATCCATGATGTAGACCATCCTGGACTCACGAATCAGTTCCTCATTAACTCAAGTAAGTATCGGCGAGATTTGCCAAACTTTCTGCATTATTTGTTATTTTGTTATTTTGTGTTGCGTTAAATATTTAAACAATATATTATATTTCTTTATCAATTTTCATTTATCAATCTGCAATTAACGTTGCTTCTGTTTTTTTTACAATGACTAGCAAATTAATGATCCGTTTTTTTTTCTTTTGTTCAGGTTCCGAGCTTGCGTTGATGTATAACGATGAGTCGGTATTGGAGAATCATCATTTGGCGGTCGCATTCAAGCTTCTGCAGAATGAGGGTTGTGACATATTCGTGAATATGACGAAGAAGCAACGGCAGACGCTGCGGAAGATGGTCATCGACATGGTCCTCTCAACAGATATGTCGAAGCATATGTCGTTGCTGGCCGATCTGAAGACCATGGTGGAGACGAAGAAGGTCGCCGGTTCCGGTGTGTTACTGCTCGACAATTACACCGATCGTATTCAGGTGCTGGAAAATTTGGTGCATTGCGCCGACCTGTCTAATCCGACGAAACCATTGACTCTTTATCGACGATGGGTGAGCTTGCTAATGGAGGAGTTCTTCCTGCAAGGTGACCGCGAGCGGGAGCAAAACATGGATATTAGTCCGATGTGCGATCGCCACAGTGCGACCATCGAGAAGTCGCAGGTCGGCTTCATCGATTACATCGTACATCCACTTTGGGAAACCTGGGCTGATTTGGTGCATCCAGATGCGCAGGAGATCCTGGACACTCTTGAGGAGAATCGCGACTGGTATCAGTCAATGATACCGCCATCGCCGCCGTCCGATGATCAGCAACAGTCAGGAACGAACGAAAGTCAACAGCAACAAGATAGGATACATTTTCAAGTGACATTGGAGGAAGGTGATGAGACTAGCGAGGCTGTAGAAGGTGGTGACACAGGGGGCGGCGATGACGGCGGTGGCGGTGAATTTTCCAGCGAGGATCCGGGCGGTGAGACGGAGGAGAACGCCACGGAGGCTGGGATGTGACGGAGGCTCGCTGGTATTTGCAGGAAGCTCCATGAGAAAGTACAACAGAGTTGGTGGCGAGTGCGTCAGTGACATTCGCACCTAGCCGCGCCTAGTCGCCGGTCCTTTTGTATCGACCTATGCCACGTCGGCTAGACCACGAGGGAGGACGGCGATTAAGACGACGGGAGCTGTCTCCATCGAGCGGCAAGAGACAACGTCCCGACGACGACGGAATTATTGTTCACGAAGTGCGAAAGACGCTTCAGGATCGTTAAGTTTCGGCTGGACCGAAACGAGCTGTAAATGGACAAAGCTGTACGTCTTTTGTCGTCGTCATCGTCACCGTCGTCATCGTCGTCGTTTCAGTTTTGTCTCCACGTTTCGTCTCGTTGAATACTGTCAAGCGGGAGGGGCGAATCTCTTTTCACAAAGTACCTGCGCAAATGAAAGCGGCAACTGTATGTTTGCTACGTCGAATGAGTGGCAAGATGTTTCTTTTTTTCATTTACACACGCACACACACACCGAAGATGGTGATAATCAGCACACGATAATTGTCCATCGTGTACCGATCGTCATCTTTTCTACTGATTTAACGATGTTGTGTCGCCGTCGAAGGCTGGAGGGAACTTCTCTTCCAGGATATGCAGGATCCTCAACAACATATCAACAAAATATACGATATACTATGGATTCTAACGATGCGTATTAGCGATACTTCCGAGCAGATTGATGTTTCTGTCTTCTTCTTGGATTTTGAACGCCGCGCGGAAATTGTTGACACGTAAGCAACATTTTGAAACTTATATTTGCGTACGACGGAAGTTTATCAATTTGTTTCTAATTTCTACAGTCTAAGTTACAATGTAATGTCATAAGCTCAATAATATGTTGCATTTTCGTGATCTAATTTTATGAATAATTTGGTTAACGTTTCGCCATTAATCGATATTCAAAATTATCCGCGTTATGGATCCAATCGAGCTTAATTTCGTTATTCGAAATGCACGTTATACCGAAAAGGAAGAGACGATGAAATTAGAAAACAATTAAACGAAAGGATACTCAGTTGCAGTTAGGCGCGTTCATCCTTTTAGTTCTTCGACGGTTATTCGATAGTCACCTACTTATAGAGAAAGAGATACCTGTCTTTAATAAGTAAGATTTTGTCATGTTCGCTTCGTAGACGTAGACAAGTTCGTAAGTGAATTGTCCGTAATCGAAAAACGAGAATCCAGAAGTAGCCGCGTGTCTATAAAGGAAATGCTAGAGCAAATACGTAGAGTATTACCCGTTGTCTGTATGATTTAAGCGAAAGAAGTGAGGGAGGAGTCCATTTCTTTTTCCCATATCATGCAGTTGACGGGAGAGCACCGAGCAGCAGAATGAGGAGCATCGAAATAGGGTACAATTAATTTTAATACACAACCATATCAAGAGCTGGTCTTTTAAGTTTGTATTAAAATTAATTACCAGAGCCGCGAGACGCTTTCTTGCGATATATACAATACACGCAAAACACACACACACACACACACACACACAACTTACATATATATACCTAGTCAACACAAACTAAAATTAACATAGATTTCAACGTTATAACTTTATACTCAGCAATATAACTGTAATACCATATATATTACATTCATATTGTTGAGGATGCGAAATTATAATATTGTTAATTTACTTTTAATTTGTGTGTAACTAGGTAATAACACAAATGCAATACGTACAATTACAATGCGAGCGAGGATATATATCGATAGATGTTTTTAACCAAAGAGTAATATAAGTGATTGTTAAGTCGATTGCCGAGCGTGCCATTCACCAATACGTCTTCTGATGACGAATAATCCAGCGACAGTCCTTGGAATTTCGTGTGGTATGTCAACCAAAGGAAAGTGTCTTCATCATACGGATGTCCACAAATCGCTCAAATTTGCAAATTCGCAATCCAAACGGATTTGGAACGCTGGTGAACGCCAAACGTTTTTTAATGTATAAATTATGCTGATGCATCATGAGAATAATTTTCTTAAAATCTTTCTAAAAATCTTTTAATTTCCGGGGGGGGGGGGAAGGAAAGGGGAAGCAAAGTAGTCATCCGTATTGGTGGAATGGCGACAATTTCGCGTCTCGATGATATCAGGGAATTGAAATGGAAAACGTAATTAGCGACCGATGAGCGAGTGCATCGAGGATCAGCCTAAAAACAAAATTAACGTTTCACTACTATTCTAAGTCGAAAGCTTGCCATCGACGCGAAGTAGGAAAAATTCGAGTCTGATCGGAAACGTTTGTAAGCGACCGGTAGCTCGGGCTCACGTAATCGTACATTTCTTATAATCACGTTAAGGAAAATTACCTAAATCGTAAAAACAGAAAAAAAAACGGAAAAAAATACTACGGAGAAAGCAAAATCTCTATGTGTGTTGTAGACAATGATCTAGTGAGTGTTTTGGTGCTGGCCACCAAGCTTTAGCGCGTAAGAAAAAACTCCGAGGTTCACGAGAGTCCGCGACTACATTGTTAAGTCGAGAAAAGGGAGTTAACTTAACGAAGTTTTTAGGGCGTAAGCAACGAGGTTATAATAATAATAATATTAATAATAATTAAAGATAATAATCATAATATAAACAGTAATAATGATAAGCGCGATATAAGAAAGATACTGATTTATTAATGTTAACGATAACACTCGTTGCGCGAACGAATGTAATCGAGATCATGTTCGCTTCAGCCGTCGGGGCAATGTCGTAAAAGGAGAAGGAAGAGAAAGACTATAAAGTGTTATCGATTATGTACCTCTGCACTGACGCCGAGTTTGACACTTGGTGAAAGTATTCGATTAGACGGCGATTTTTTAATTATTTAGCGCGAGTGCGTCTTTGATTGTATTTTTGGCGTGGACGAGCGGAAATGCACTCGTTCTTTCCGTAACATTTTTTTCTTGTCGCTCGTCTCGATGGATCTCGCGAGTGTGTGCGCAGGTACAAAAATAAAAAAACAAAAAAAAAACGCCACAAAATATGATTTTGTCATACAAATCTTGTTGGATTATCGTGATTTGTCATACTTCTAAAGTATCGTTGCTGGAGCAATGAAATGTCTTCTCTAACACATACAGTCTGCCAGTTGCTCGTTAAAAGTATAAAAAAAAATAGGAGCCAAAGAAAAAAAGTACAGAAATTGATGATTCAATGATGATTTACAAGTATAACAAATCGCGGTGATTCAACAAGATGTGTAACAATATTTAGTAATAATAGATTGGTAATGATGATGAGATGGGGAGAGAAAAATAAAAATACCTGTTTGATTGCTGGACAGTTAAATGAATGTATTAATATCGTGTAATCGTCGTACGAGATATATGTGTAATAAAACATATTTATTGTCGGAAGTCTGGATCTTTCTTTTCTTCAATCCAATCGAGTGATCACAGTGTTTTTTTTTAAACCTGTACAGACATAAAAATGTTTGACAAACATGCAAGTATACTTATCAAGATAAATAAAATAACAACTTTTATAAATCAATTAAAAAGAATTAAAAAAATTCATACGGTTATTGGTGCGCAGTTATTTATTCATCGAAAATAATCTGTATATGTTTTCGATCCTTTTCAATGCGAATTGAGACATTAATTAACATAATTAATTAACTTTAATAAATAAACGTTTCATGATTAATAATAGGTTTAAATGATAATATATGATAATGTATGGATCAAAAAAAAACTTTTTAATTCAGTTACTGATTTTTGGATGTAGAGGAAGGTGATGTAGTAGATTGAAACCACAGAGTCGTCTTAATTATTTGTAAATATATTATTAAGTATAACATCTATAATATAATAATAATAATATAATAATGAAAAACCATTTACATTAATAGTTATCATTTACATTAATAGGTAATATTGTAATCCAATAGTAAAACACTCAGTTATGTATAGATTCTCGATAGCCTTCAAGCATGATGAACTTTAGAGTAGTAGTACCATCAGATCGCGCGTGTTACAGTGCAGAACATTTTTCGTCCGACTGTCCGTAATTTTTTTCCTCCTATCAATAATACATACAATAGTTTTGTCGCCGTCTCCCCTATTTTCTTATTTGATAATTCGCGCCGCGCGCCCACACGCACATACGTACATACGGGATAAAGCCGATATTTCTCAGAGAAAATGTGCCAGGCATCAGGGGCTTTACACCGTGCGATTATTCCTAATCTATCGTCTCGTTATTATACATCGGGATGCCTCAAATCGTGCGGTAGCGTTGCTTGAAACTCGAACGATAGTTAACCGTCGAGGCCGTGTGCTTCGACAGAATTTCAAGCAAAACACAAGTCATCGTATTACATTAAAATGATTCCGAAATGATTACTAAAGTTACTTTTTAACCAGTAACGATTCATTTTAATATTATTTCGACATTATCGTGACTTGTTGTTGCTTGGGGATCACATGTCGCAAATCCTACAAACGGAAAGAGGAAGCCTCGACATATCCGGATTCATTCGTATTAAACAAAAGTCCCTCCCGCACGAAATTGGCCGAACTTCTCCGGACAAATATACCTGAGTGCACCGGCTCGAGAACGAAACGCCGATAGAAGAAATTCGTCTTTAATTCACAGATAAATTTGACGCGTGCTCATAAATTGATAGTGCTCTATCGGCTCTCGCCTCGTCATTTACGAAAATCGATTAAAATTACCAAGTAACTCGCTAAGAATTAGAGACGGTAATAGTCGTTGTGTCGTGCCCTACAGGTAGTGACGTGTGCGCGTGTTCGATTACACTGTATAGGGAGAGCAGGAAGAAGCTCTCCCGCGTTACGTTATAAACATCTGGATTATTTAACCGCTTAGATTATCCGCCACTTAGTTCGCCCTCGTGGATGATATCGAGACATCCTTCTCAAATATATTGTACATTCTGCGTGTCGTCGTTTTGCGAAAATCTATCCCTTGAATCTCTTCGCCACTCGTAAATAAATAAATAAAAGAAAATTAAAAGAACAAAAAAAAAACAGAAAAAGGTTGGTAATAGCAACACGTCTTACGCATTTGATTTGGAAGCTTAAAAACAAGCTGCTTCGATGCAAACTCGAATATTATTGCGCGATGACAGAGGCAACTTAATAGCGATTGCGAGTGCAACTACATGGATTACGTTAGTTACAAGAAGAACAGAGCTTAATCTCGTCAATGCGACTGACGTCGGCCGCACCGGTTAACTTCACAACAATAAAAACATAGTATATATATTTTTTTTCTCACAATATAATTTATCTTTAAATATTTCTGTATATTTGTATAACTATGTAACCTTCGATATAAATACCCTGAAATCTACACTCTCGCGATCACTATCATAAAATTGAATTCACCTCCAGCTCGCTTTTTTCATCCTCCCTCCTTCATTTTCTTCTTTTTACAGTGAATATCGACGTACACGACGCGAGATTACACTCGATCGTGACTGTCACTATATATATGTATATTCGAATCCTTTAGAATCTACTATGTACAAATAATCTCCCGCAGCTTTTTCGATTCTGGGCTATAACTTAAATGATGGCTTACTGATGAACCAGCGAAGCTAGTTTGTAGAACGGAATGGTACGAGTTTGCTATATTACAGGATACTAATTGGCAGAGTACAGAACATAAATGTACATATTGAGAATCACAGTACAAGAAAAAAATATCAGCTGCATTTTTATGGTAGTTAGAGCAGCCAACTCTGAAGTTTTAGATTTTTCTTAAGAAACTTCGTATATGGTATACAACAACGTACACAAATAAAGAAAGTAATTACAATTTTTGTCATATTAAGAAAATAATTGCAAAGGATAGTGAATAAAGAATTAAGAAAAATAATTTTTTGCATACCGCGCAGATGAAAGATCAAGCACGAAAGAATTACAAGAAGGAATCGAATGCTGATCGAGTCCTTTCGATCGTCGACTATATCTTTATCAATTCGTTCGTATATTTCATTCGGTTTATATTTACCGAATAGTGTACAATTTATAGCCAACATCGAATTGTCGCGTAATATATTTATATATTTATATATTTGTTTGTATATCTAACTGCCCATATATGTATAATCGATTAATACGCAGTCGAATACCGTTCTCGCTCTCCGTTCTCTGCGAGCAGAGTCCTTAAGTAAAATATTTCGGATAAAAAATATGTATATTTTGTCGACGTGGTGGTTTCTGTTAGAGGATCGTATCAAACGATCACACTGTCGTCATTTCGTAACTCTTTCTTCTTTTTATACAATAACTCTCAACGTTTTAAAATGTATTTAACAAAATCCGATACACGGTCGGCTTAAAATTAAACAATTTGTTAGTTTCTCAAAAGATTCATTATATAAACGCTAGATTTTTGTTTGTTCATTGCTAGATATATCTTTATTGAATCATTTCTAAAAAAATCACACAAAAATCCAATATCTATTTTACTATTTCAGACTCTTTTCCAGAATATATCAAATTATCCGTAAAAATTATAGCTAAATTTTACGGAAGAAACCTGAAAGTTATTTATTATTATTACCCATGCAGTCTAATCTCCTGCCTATTTTCTCTCTTGATATCGATATGTTGTATTGCAATGATCTTCTGTCGCATGATCATTTGATAATTGAATCGAATTATCTTCAAATTGCACTTCTTTTTTTATCTTATGTTTTCAACATTTCGATTAGTATCGTGAAGAATCATATTGGAGTGGATAAAAGAGATTATATTAAATTAATCAATCGAACGTTTGTTCGATATTTTTTAAAATCCAGAATTGATTATCTTTAACTATCAGCGTAATTATTTCTATTTCATCAATCACTAAAACAATTTTTTATTCAGTTATTTCATTATTCAGTTAATTTCATAAAAAAAAAACGGTTGATGGCAGTGATATTTCATGTTTATCTCAGATCGTTATCATTTCAAGTCCTTGCACTGCAAGTATATTTTCGTTACGACTATGACACTCGGTAGGATCGCGCGACCGAGATTTCCCGATCACTTCACAGAAACTCTCGATAGCGTATAGTAAGTATCGACCTCACATTCATCGCACGAGGATTATAGTTCAAATGGCGGATCAGTGTAGTTTTTACAGAGTGCTTACAGGCTAAACGCTCCCTCTCGATAAATATCTCTCCCGCGCGAGGTGTACAAAAGAAAGCGAGGAATTACTCCTTTAGGAGCAAGAATTCATTTTTCTGCCCTTACACTAACAGCGATAATAGTAATAATTACAGTAATAATCGTTCGTATGGTTTCTCTCTTTTTACAGCGACTCCTTCACGGCAAAGAGCAATTCATGCCACGAAGCTTTTAACGGAAATGCGTATAATTACAGGTTGGACGTGGCACACACACAGTTCTCTTATTCTTCCCTAAATAAGTACATGTATTGCCTGTCGCACTTAGAAGCGTCGAACGCGTCCGGCGAATGTGGCAGTGGCTGCGGAACTACTTCTAAGTAGTTATAGATCTATCACTTCTTCTTTCTTTCTCTCCAATTCTCTCTTTCTCTCTCTCGTTCTCTCATTCATTCTTTCTTTCTCTCTCTTTCTTTCGCTTTTATTCCCCTTTCGATCTATGAGCAACACTCACTTTCGTATAATATTGGCCCCAGCACCCTTATTATTTTCTTTTATTATTACATCATCTCACGCGACGACTAGTACAAGCGTTAGGAATTTACATAGCATGAAATTAGTTATTATTAGACGGTTTATGAAAAATATGCTTTCAGTAAAGGTTTGTGTATATGGTTATACTCAAAGAATTTATCAATATTTAGCTGTTATAGAGCAAAAGTAGAGAATAATCAGAAATAATCAGAGTTAAATTAAGTAAATGTTAGAAAATTATGATTATTTACTTTTATATATATATATAAAGTTAACGTAGTAAATAAGTACACCAACCATAACGAAACACCATAAAAGATAAAAGCACATAGAGCCCGAATGTGTCGTTCTTTATTTCCGGTTACGACGTCGCGGAACTAGCGGCTCTTTTCACAAAACTCAATAAGTCGTCGTTGGGTTTTCCTCACATCTTCAAAGGCAAACGTACACCGTTATACAATAACACAAATCCACGCCGACTCTACATCCGCTACGCAACACGTTCTCGCTTCGCCTTTCTCTTAGAAAAACGTAATAAATCCTTCGATATATGAAGAGACAACATAAACGAAATATTCGTTCGAGGGCAATAAATACAGCATATTTTCACACTGCGATCACAGTTGGACGTGGTAATTAGAGGGCAATTTTTGCAACTGCGGTTGTATCGATAGAATTTGAATGAGAGAGGGAGAAATATTTTGCAGCTGCTACGTATAAAACCACATGCAACAAATAATGTTTTTTCCTTTAATTACAATTTATGAAAAGATACCGTTATATGTATAATAACGATGTACAATAATAAAATGTTCTTTAATTAATTATATATATATTATATATTATATTTTTATATTCTCTTTTATAATAAGATAGTTGAGTTTTGATAATTGAGTTTTTGACTTTTTCTTCAATAATATTATTTATCAATTGATGTCTCGCGCGTAGCGGAACGTGTGTAGGAAGCTCACGTTTCGCATCGAATTTTATATACATTCATAAAGCCTCGCTTCCACACTTGGCTCTGCCACATTCGCGGGGCTGGCACATGCATTTCTATATGTATACCTTACCCGTTTTCGACTTGTCTCTTTAATTTTTCTTAATCACTTCATCTATCCCTGCGTCATAACGCACGCATTCACTTATGTCCTAAGTAAGATTGATTATTTAGTTTACCTCACCGTACCAGAATGTCACATATAATCACCACAAATGCAAATATTTCGCAATAAAAGTCTTTGTTCTTTCAACTATATAGCCACAGGTGTGTGGCGCGTCTCGGCTCAGTGGCATCACCTCGCGATGTATCTGGCGAGAAGAGCTCCGAGGAAAACGATGTAGAGAAGAGACATTGGCACCCGAAGTGCCCACGTGGTCCCCGACGAAACGTCGCCACATTGAGCTAAAACATAATCAGTATGTCCCTTAATAAAATATAAGAAAAGAGAGAGAAATCTGAAACATCGAAAAAAATTCACTCATCAATAATTAATTATATAATAATATAATTATATAACTTCTACTATTAAAAATTAGAAAATTCAGAAGAAAAGTGAACACACTGATAGTGAGAGAAAAATGTTAAAGTGTTGCGAAGTAAATGTTACGACGTTTTCTTTGATATATTTTCGACAAAATATATATTTCTGTGAAATATGTATATCCCATTAATTGTAAAAAAATAAAATAGCTGGCTTATTTGCCAGGAATAAAATTTTATTTCGCCGTATTTAAATAAAAATTTATTTCAATGAAATAAATATATTTCTCACAAATAATTTTTTAAGTATCTTTTTCTCAATGTAAAGATATGTATTTTCAAACCCCTCCATTTCGTCAAATTGAGAAGAACTTTTCTTATCAGATGTGGACGTGAAATCGTAGTATTATTTAATAATCATAATTGGTAAAAGAAAAAACGAGACGAATTACTGTACATTGGAAAAAAATTTTCTAAATCTTAATACATATTTTTTTAAATAGTACTAAACATTTACTTAATAAAAAAGATAATTAAATCAAATTAATGTTTTTTTTTGTATCAAATAAATATATATATGTTTATTAAATATAGTAAAAACTTAGAACTATTCAAACAAATATTTTATTAATTATTAAAATTATTAAAATAATTATTAAAATTAAATATTTTTTATTTAGTGTAAATTTTTTTAGTGTAAAGAACGAAACTCCAATTAGAGAGTGGAGTCGCGTGTCGAGTTTGGAATTAACAATGCTCACCGTACGACGTGAGGTTCACCTGCCACGAAACTGGATAGCGATGAGAGGCTCTCGGACAGGAAGCGAGATGGCCCGTCACCGAGAGTTCACGACTTCCTGTCGTCGCGGCGGACGCGCTGTAAACGAGGCAGTAACGCCCAACGTCGGTGCTAGCCACCAAGTAAGCGGTGTCGTTCTCCACCCAAGTTCCATGGCATAAGTACTCTGGAAACGAGACGGCATCGGCTGTGAGCAGAGATAAAGAAAAAAAAGAAGACGAGAAAGAAATGGTAGCGTGTTGTTTCGCGAGTTGTTCTCCGCGCATTATAGACTTTGCGCTAAAAAGCATCGCGCGCAAAGTCGCATTAAACTTCTCGATTTCTTAAAGTACTGCGAAGGCAGAGGCGAGATTATGGGCGTCGTAACTTTGCGCCCATAGTATATAGGGAAAGTTTTTTTTAAGACCGTTTAAAGGACCGACGACAATAACATGCTAAGCCACACGGAGCAAATTTGACGGGAGCAGATGGAAAAAGACTATAACTCGTTAATGAGACTCGGTATTATCTTCGTTGCTGGCCAAGTTTGTTTCTCAACTCTAAAAAGAGCATCTTTTTGTACGTGGATATTATAAACTAAGAAAATAGTTCGTGTATTAAGAAATTTGCCAACAGTACATCATTGCCTGATGTTACTTTGAAAATTATCGTAAATTACTATAAAAAGGATATGAAGTAAAAATATTAAACAATAGTAGTCATGAGTCATTCAGTTATAATTCTTCAAAGCTGAAATGGGATTATTACCACTTAAATATAAATTTCTTTGTCAAAAACGTCAAACAATTCAATTTCCTTTGTGTCTTTGTTTTGAATTATTCTCACTAAACTATATATTTATACTGCAGGAAAAAGTCTGGTTGTATTAACTGGAATTCAGAATGAAAATAGACAAATCAGAATTTTCTGGTTGAATTTGTTATATAGTAATTGTAGTTGAGATATATAAACACAGAATTCTAATTAATATGATCAGAATCTTCTGGTTTGTTCATTTTCAATCAGAAATTTTTCTCAGTATTAATTTATGTCATTTTGGTTCATGAAAATTAATTAGTATTTTTTAATTAACAAATGAGTCTTAAATTAAATAGGTTTTAGGAACCCAATTTCGGTAATTGTGTTAGATTTTGACAGAACATTTCTGGAAGCATACTTTGTTTAATACTTTATTTCGAATTATTAATAATGAAACTAAATTGTTTCATCAAAATATACACTGTTGGATTTATCGCTCGTAAATTTTCATAATTTCACTTATAGACGAGGTAATTGTAATCCTTTAACCATTCAATTAACGTATCCAATGAAAGGCGGGGAAAAAATACGATTCGATCGCTCGAGGAAGCTACTTTTATGTCATTATTTTTACGGCACTTGTTCCTCCGCCTTCCGGCCGTAACAATGCGCGCGAGAACGGAAGAGGAATAAACGAGGACCGTAAATCCTCCCGACACATCGATATCAGTGACATTTCGAGCGACGATACCCGATCGTACTTGCGAGATAGTAAGATGAGAATTTACTGCGGTCGCTCGACAGCTCGTGACTTCGCGTAAAGAGGAAACGCGAAACCGCGCATCGTGTTCAACGACAGGCGATGGCACGTATCAATGGTAAAAACTAAACGTGTTAAGCGCGACATTGATGTATCAGAATAAATGTACAATTTTTTACCCGCTGTTCATCTGGATACGAATATGACGGCTCGGGAAAATTAACGATCGATCATCATACCCTATCTGGCGAAACGATCCAATAGACATTAAAGTGATCGAATAATTTTATTCCCTGAGATATGGCAAAACGGTTTATTTTACTTTATGCCGTAAATTGGCGTCTCTAGGAAACGCCGATTCAGAAAACGCGGACGTACGCGGATTCTAAAAGTGGAAATATCGTCGGTAACAAAGTTTCGAAATGCGGTTCTAAATTCGTCGGGGATTCCAAGATTAGAGGGTAAAATTAGTCGAGAAAGTCCATGGAATTGAAACACGTGTTCCCATCGTTTTCCTGCTTGACGGAACGATCGTGACTCCGAAGCGAGCGGAGAAGATTCGGTGGTACGACGCGATTAACGATCGCGCTGGAGAAGTCGCGATGCCCGACGTTGCTCTAAGTCGCGAACCGAGTACACCGACCTGTTTATACGAAGTCTTAATGGCTATTCTGCCTTCTCAACGGCGTTGTCCTCGTCCTCATCGCTGGTATCTATGTCTCAGAATACAATCCCATGTCGACAGCCGCGAGGCACGGGTCTCGAGTGCTTAAATCCTCGGTTGTGTCAACATGTCTCGGTAACTCGTGCTGCTAAAATAATTCCTGCTACGAAACATCTCTCTCTCTCTCTCTCTCTCTCTCTCTCTCTCTCTCTATCTATCTATCTATCTCTTTCACACTCCGTACCGAGTTCTGTAACGTATCAACGTTTTCATGGATTACAAAGACACTATCGACTTCGCATCTGTTGTTTGATTCACAAGAGATTTAATCTGCCTTCCATCTCTTTCCGGTGATCCAATTAATCTGGGAATCGCCCCTAAATTATTTTGGAATCGCTTTGTTATTATTATTCTTGTTGTCGAGACGAACACGCGGCTTACACTGATGTTGATACATAGAAACACTAAAATAGGAGAACCTGATACAATAGGAATAGAGTTATTTGATGGATTGTGTGCGAATACATAAATGAATATTATGCGATATATCCCGTCGAAATTAATGGATCTCCGTAATAACGCTCGATGTATATAATTTATTATCAGTTGAGTTAGTTTGACTGTAACGGGGAAAAGTCCTGGTTCCTAGTCGAAACTTGCGGATCCGAGTGACCGAGCGATTCAGAGGGATACAGTCAAGACGACGGGAGAAGCACGGAAGAACACCAACAAACGCAATGTGTCAATTTTTATGTATGGAGTCAAACGAAGTGCACAAAGTTAGCGCAGTCGTAAGCAAGCGCTATACGCTGGCAACCGTGACGCCCGCTGCCTTTCTAAACTAACTATCACCACTTGTGATAACTTTGCGCGAACTAGGATGGGACGAGACGAGAGGAAGGTGCGGGTAATCCGATAAGATGTTCCAGGCAGACGTGCTCCAACCCGTGTCGAGTCTTCTCTTTCTCTCTTCCTCTTTCTCTCTTGAACATCCTGGACGCCGAACATTCTGCTGAACCACGAAGATTTTCCCGAATACATCGAAGACAACGATTGACTGCCACGAATTTTTCAAACCGTTTACATCGTCCCCGAAAGCTTCTTAAAAATCCGCTATAGTTTATAGAACCGCGATAAGAGAAGCTAAGAAGATTCAAAGACGACGACTACGTTTGTTAACTATGCCAACCCACGTCACATGTCGAGAATCCGTCAAAGTTTGTAAGCGCTTTCAAAGCTTGTCGTCTGTCGTGGGTGAAATCTTCTCGTCGCTTATCGGACATCTCTTTGGTTAACTTCCTTTAGTTAAGTGAATCACAAGGGGAACGAAAAGAATCTCCGTAGCGTATAAATGCCATCGTAGAAAATAAGTCGCTAGAAATCGCAGTCAAAACTATTATGGGCGTAGCCAAAGAGGAGGACTGTGACTCTAAATCTTATAAAACAAATATAATTAAAACCGTTTAAAGAGATTATATTTAATGAGATTATTACACAAGAAATTTTTAGAAAAGAAGAAAAAATTGGAGGTAGTTATACACAAATTTTCTGAAAATCCTAGCTAGTGTTATAAATTTAAGATTTACAATTCAAAGAATCGATTTATAATTAAAAAAAATAAATTAGTATATTAAATATATGTAATTTTTTTATTCAAAAATCTCAACTCTAATTTGGTCCCTCTCCTCTAAACAAAATCCCTGCTACGTCTATGTATCTAATACAGTACAGTTTCTTACGAGAAAATAAATTCTAAAACAGATAAAACATTCCTAGATATTTCTTCAAATAGCGGAATTGGATTTCGTCGAATTATACTTCGTGGTGCGCAAATAAAAATATCATATAAATAATAAAATTTTATTTCCCATTGAATTTTATGTGCACTATCGTTCCTAGATATTAGAGAGTATTATAAAATATAATAATGCGTGCGAAAAGCAGTATATACAGGCAGATAAGGTAATCTTTACCGGATAACGCCTCATCGCTGCAAGACGTGGCAAACTCCATACGATCGGGTGTCCTGCAACCGATGTCCAATCTACGTACACTACCGTGGTGGCACTGGCTTGGGAATGCTGTCGAGGGTATTCTCCCGTCATGCACCTCCGCTGCGTTAGCAACGTTCTGCTCGCCATCGACGGCCAATACGCTTTCAACGTTGTCGGCATTCGGTGGCCGAAACAACGACACGATCTCGTAGCGACCGAGATTGGGGCATTGCCTGGTCATCGGATCGGATGCTGAAAATGCGTAAAGTTCATTTAATTTCGTATGATATCATTATCTTAATTAAATCATGCTCTAGCAATTTTAACTGGCACAATTTTTTTATTAATCTCGATAATATTTGATCAAATAACATATCAAATAGAGCGACGAATTATAAACAAATTGTCCTTTTCTCAAGTGTGAAGAACAGCCATTAACTTTCACGCGATCCTCCGGCGACAAGCGACAGAGGATCGCTGCTTACATTGTAGTGTAACTTTTAGCCGAGCAATTTGATATGCGATCGACACGCAGTCGACGCGTTCCACACGATAAGATGAACGCGTTCTACTTTGTTCTTATAAGAAATTAGTGCAACACGATCCACGCCAAAGTGAGAAACCGCTGTTTATTACGTTCACCGTCAAAATGTTGAATCTCTCGGGACGATCCATTCAAGAAATTCTATGCGAAAGATTCGTTTTTATATATGAATCTTTTTATCACTGTATCTTTATTATATTTATCTACATTAATCACTATTTCGGCCAGGACTAAAAGCTTTGAAAATTACTTTATAATAAGCTTTTCCAAGTAACAGTAACTTTTTCGCTTGAGTAGAGATAAGGGCACAGTGCATTTACAAAATAATATCATCGTTTAAATAATATCATTATCTACTAAATAATTAAATAATTAATATAACATTATTCACATATATTATATAGATATAATAGATATAAACTGTGCATTTCCTAATCTTACAATTAGCGTCTGTGCTTCGTTAGAAAGAATTGAGAGAGAGAGAGAGAGAGAGAGAGAGAGAGAGAGAGAGAGAGAGAGAGAGAGAGAGAGAGAATATCAGCATCTCTCTTCAATTTAATACTTGAGAAAAAGAGATAAAAGTATTTATTTTTATTCTAGGGCAAGCCCTCTAACATGAAAGTAAGCAAAGAAAAAGAAAGTACAATGGAAAGAATATACAAAAATATGCAAAGTTTAGCAAGAGCAATACAGCATAAATAATACATGAAGAACAAAAGTATGCGGAAATATACAAAATTGTGCGGAAATATACAAGATATAGAACTGAAATGATTAAACAAAATAGTAGTAATAAAAAATGTTTAAAATCATATAAAGTACAGCAATGATAACGTGTGAAATAACAAAATTAAGAAAAAATAAAAACAATAAAAATGGCAGGAAGAGAAAGAATGATGACGCAGCGAGAGAAAGAGAGAGAGAGAGAGAGAGAGAGAGAGAGAGAATATTGTTAAAGTAATAAAAATATTATTAAAATATTAAAGCTTTCTAAATGATAATGACAACTTCACATAAGAATGCGTAGTTTATTCTTATTATATATAATATTCATTAGAAGATTTATTTAAATAACCTTCACGTTGATTAAAGTTGCGAAAACGAACTAAAAGAGATTAAGATGAGAAATATTCTGCTGGCATAATAAAAACAAAATTATATTAAAAATATGTCTTGAAATTAATAAACAGATAAAACGGGATATACATGGAAAGAACAAGTTTGCTAAAATATTTAAAAAAATTTAGATATAGTTCGAGATACAGATCTAAAAATAATTTTGTTAACCTACAAAATAATTGTATAGAAAAACTAATTGCTAAAATGTCAAAACGTAGCATTGCTCATGCTTGAATTTTCTACATAATTATTTTGGTTAATCCAACAAATTTATTTTCCAATCTGTATCTACCTAAATTTTTAGATATTTCAGCAAAATTATACAATACTTTGCAGAAATTAATGTTTTAAAATGACAGATGAGAAAGGCATTAATATCGTAATCTAGTTACATGCTGAAAAAGATTGAGAAATGCTATTTTCACACAGTATAACTTTTAGCTGAGCAATCTTCGATGGTAATACGCGCGTGTACTTAAGAGTGTACCGCGACACACAAAAGAAAAGACGAGTGCGAATGTCGGTGCGATAAATTCCGCACCGACAGCGCGGTGAAACGGCTCCGCTGTTCGTCGACATTGCTGGAATCGGGCTAAGGAGAAACTGAAAGGCGAACCGAGTCTTACGAGAGACTTTACGATGGATTCGGCATATGATCCTTTATGCGCTCATAAACCCGCGCTTCGCGAATTGATTGTTAAACTCCACCATTCGCGAACTTCTCGCCGAATGCGCCCGCGCGCTTCCCTCACACGTACATAGGTACTTTCCATCATCGGGTACATGGTACAGACCCCCTTCGAAGTACCTTTCACGTACAGATTCTTGGACAGATTTGGGGTAGATTTATCCTTCGCAATAATGTCGAGGCATCAATCATTCTCGAGCTACGGCATTGAAGATCTAGGAAATTTCACGAAACAGCCTTCGGGGCAAAAATAGATAACAAAACTTTATCCCTCATTTAATTTTAGATAAACTTTTCGCTTTAAAAGACTTTTAGGTTGGGGATTAGTTACAAAAGTATTTAAAGTCGAATGTTGGAAGGTTACTAGAACTTTCGTCAAGCTTTCATAGGAGAAAAATCGGCTCCGAATTAACCAAGGGACCTGCGTATAAAGCAAAATGCGTGGAATTTAGTACGCTTTATATACGTGGACGTTTGCTCAAAATATATGCGAATCCATATATCAGTAGAAGACTCGTAGGAGGGTCGAGACAAATCACGAGCCCGAATTGTGTGTGTTTGAATGAATCGTTCGTAAGACCACCGTGTATCCCGACGTCGCCAGACGGATCGATGTCTGAAATTGACTTGAGAAGCTAAACAGGACGCTCTTTCGTTAGACCACGAATCACGTATTATTCGAAAATTTCAAGATCTGATATACGATATACGTATAATACACGTGTACGGTTGCGAAGAGTATAATGTGATATAGGTATTTTCATCGGTAGAATATAATTCTCCAGATGAGAAATCCAATGCGAATAAGTGCATCAGTACTGCAAAATTATTCTTTCGATACTATATTACGAGAACGACACACTTACGTATGGCACATCCAACCTAATTCGATTATCTATAACTTTCGCAAAAATAAACTAAAGAATTTTTTCAATCAGATATTAAAGAACATAACTCGGTATCAATTGTATGTCTTTATTAATGGAAAAGTTATAAGCAATGGAAAAGGCATTGAAAAAATATTGAAAAAGGGAGCTCTCTGAATATGTCATACTCAAAGTGACACTGAGGAACTAATACCTACGTCATACGCTGATGCTTCATATGTTTGTTTAAAGTAATGGCAGAATATTTGTGAGGCAGAACATTTTGTTGGGCAAAATGTACTGAGTCTTCATTTAGTTACGCACGGATCTCTCACGATTCGCTTATCTCCAGTCAGAATAACTCGATAAGATCAAGACAAACCAAGGGACGCGGGCAATGAATCGGAAGAAAAACGGAGGGTTCCATTGAAGTCGAATTGGCACCAAAGCGCTGGGAGGCTGGAACGCAAACCCGGAAATCACCTTCGAGCAAACGTTTCTGATTCTGGTTTCCGGTCGCAACGCGGAGCGCGACCGAATTTCCAATCTACTTAATCTTGGCTTACGGTGAAAAAGAAATGAGCATACTATTTCACGATCTCATTATATCGGCGCCCTTTGCGGTAATGGATCTTTCGAATAGTGGAGAAATTTTATACCCATGGAGTGCTCGAATACGATATTATTTCGCGCACTTTATCGTGCTTCCGTTCGCATCGAAGCGAAGGCGACATCAAGGCGAATGGAGAATTAAGAAGCCGCGAATATTAATCGAGTGATAAAATGCAGCTGACTCGCTTTAAAAAGAAAGAAAGAGGGAGAGAGAGGGGGGGGGGCGAGGGGAGGGGAAGACTGCTCTTTGACAACTTCCAAAAGAAACTGCAAGTTAATTTGCGAGCCACCTCATCGGAATATCGGCAAATTAATTTACCCTCGATTAATTACAGTTGTAATACCGACAAAGCAAAAATGCCGGGATGCATTAATGGGTAGGACCGGCCGCGTTTAACTGCGTTAATTGAAACTGCAGTAACAAACATATAACACGATCCGTCAACTGAGCACTGTTAAGCGTAATCAAATTTGCGTATATTACATTCGCCGGGCTCGAGAAAGTTGACACCCCGCATTAAAGCCCAATTAGTTACTTTACTGCTGCGACGTGATATTGCGACGACAATGCGTAATTCGATTAGGAGATCGGAAAATTTACTTACTGATGAACGTCGTGTACGGCATCGTGTGCGAGTTGAACGTGCTCGAGTTGCATATGTCGTCGGGCTGCTGGCCCCATTCCGACAGTTGCATCTCTATTACGTGTTCGTCCCTTCTATGGAACATGACGCATACGTATCCGTTCTTGCTGAAAAGGAACAAAAGTATTAGATATCAAAGTAATTAAGAAAGAAGTCGCGAAAGTTGAACTTTTCACATTTAGAAAGAACGATTTTGTTAAAACATCTGAAAGTTTCGACAATAATACAGATCTAAAAATAATTTTGTTGGATCATCAAAATAATTATGTAAAAAATTGCAAAGCATGAAACAATGCTGCAAAAAGTTTTAACATTTTAGCAACCAGCTTGAGCTACATAATTATTTTGATGGTCCATAAAATTATTTTCAGATCTGTATCTACAATAGTTCAATTTTTTGGTATATAAAATCATTCTTTCCATGCATAAAAGAGTTGTTTAATCCTTAGTACATACGATAAATTTCCGATCCTTTGTTACGATAAATCGTTTAATTTTAAATCGATCAATTTTTATCACTTAATTTATAAGTATATAAAAATTATTTAATAATTCTTACTTTGATATGACCAACCGTCTCAAATTAGAAGGAAGTCCTAAATTTTAATTCTTTATTCCACTTTACAACGTGTTCCAAATTTTGTCCCAAATTAAGAACCTGATTATGAATTGTGCTTCTTTTAAGGACGAAAATAATAAGTGTGACATAATAAATAAAAATAAGTGTAAAATATAATTTTCAATCAACTAACATGTGAAAAATTTTATAATTTTTTATTTAAGAACTCAGATATTATTCATAAAATGCATTCAGTAGGAAAATATAATTTAAAAAAATAAAACGTAACCTCGTAACTTGCTGTAATTTTTATTGTGATGTCATGTAACGTTACACATTAAATATTATTAATTATTTACAAATATAATAATACAATTTTTTTTATGTGTTACATTAAAAATTATTTTAAAAATGTTTATTTATTAAAAATTAATTACTATAATTAATGTATTTTTTTTTAATGTCCTTTTTCCCTTTTAAAGGAGTTAATCACCTTATCTTACATATAATTTATTATAACATCTTTAGAAAGTACTTTTGAGACTTCAACAGGTATTTTCTTCAAAGAAGCAACGCGGGTTTGCGGATTATTTTCGTATCTTGATGCATCATTAAATGCCTTCAACATATTTAAATATTTCAGGATGTATTATATCAAGACATGGGAATAATCGAAAATTGTGTATTGTATATTTAGAAAATATTGATATTGACTTATGTGTTAAAAAAAAAGTATAAAGATCATTAGTTAGTCAAGTACTGTTAGTAAGAAAAAAAATGCGCAGGATATAAATAATCTAATCGCGTGTACTAATTATAAGGATTAAATTTATAGTAAATTCAATTGAACGCAATAGTACGCACTGGTGTACATTAAAACCGTTCTATAGTGATTTAATCTGAGTGTAAAAATAAAATGCAAATATTTCGAATTATAAGATACATATTTTATCTAACAATACAATAAAGTGTATTGAGGATTTCACGGTTTAATCGATTTCTATATTTACATTAAACACATATCTTTCGTCAATTTATACGACGGTTTTAATACGTACCAATCATACTGAGTGCATGCAATCGAATTCGTTATTAGATGTACCGAAATGATTTTTTTATGAGATTATTTTAACCTGTTAGGTCATTGGAATTATACAAAAGAGATCACGTAGAGAAATGAAAGGGATGTCTCATTATGAATATAACGCCGTTTAATTCGCCCCCTTAGGTTGTAAAAATAAGATCTACCACGGACAAATAAAAATTTGTATCTGAAAGGATTAGGCGCACGAGATACGTTTAATAGTCGGTCCAGCGGACCGTTAAGGCTGATCTCGAGAAGATGAGAGTACGACGTGCCTTTTCCGCCTAGAATGGCGACAGTGGGTAGGGCGGAAAAAAGGGAGAGTACCCTAAATCTCCCTCAGGATTAAGATTTTATTTTATCAGAACCTTTCTTAACGGCCGAACGTTAAATTTAACGCAATTCTTTTACGACGGCCGCCAGCCTTTACGGCGGAATCTGAAAACTCGACTACTCCACGCATCTATGTGTATACATGTATATACGCAGGTATAGACACGCCGCATATAAGTTCATATCTCTATACACTCCGGTGATATACGTTTACATTGTAATCCCGTGGAGCACCGCCGTCCCGTCCGCGCATTGCACGCGAACCGGAAACGACGATCTCGACATATATTTGTCTTACGAGTTCCCCGCTCGTGAAGAGGGATATAAAGTTTATATTACTTCTCGATGGCTCGCCTCTCGCGAAACTAGTTTCCGCGATCGCGTTCGGGGATTTCACAGGCGGCATTACAGACAAATTTTTTGCTGGTTTCAATTTAATTGCGCTTGTCGAGAATGGCGGAGCAACGCAAGAAAGAACATGCAAACGTGTCCGTTCGCGATGGAATATATAAGCTGGCGCGAAGGGAAATTATCGCTTAATCATATTAAAAAGAAATATACGATAGCGGACATTTCCTAAGCACCGATCTGTTTCTGTTAGGCGAGCTAAATCTGTATGTCATGATGACTTTTGATAGTAGGACTTAAAACGTAATTATGGCTTTTACGAATCGTATTATCTAACATGTTATAAATATCGAATATATAAAGCGTAATAAAATTCAAATCCATGAGATTTTATTTGCCACAATCTTGTACTGATCATATGAATGTCTATTCTCGTTAAAATCATTCTAACAATAAGTACAATTGCGCATTCACGCGATATAATCTATTCTTGGAGACTAAAACAATGTTCATTTTTCAAGATGAGAATATTACTTATCACCAATCTGCATTAAAGTTTGTAGCCACCAAGAATCGGGTCAGAGTGTTAAAAGTTTCAAGTCGCTATTTTAGTGTCGATGTAGAAAAATAGGCAAATTGTACAAGTCATGGCAAGGAAAATTACGTTCCTCCTTAAATATTCAGCCATGCTTTTAGACCGTCGACCGTTACGTTATTTTTTCCAGTAGAAAGTACGCTCGCGGCGTCAAAATTTCATTATTCGCCGTGGACTATGATTTGCAGACGCCGGGCGAGTGATCTTTTTACGGAAAAATATCCCGTAGCCGAGCAGTGTGCGCATTCAGGCGTATAAAAGCATTGTAATAAAACGTGACGGATGTCAGGGGGAGGCTTCGTGGAAACCGACACTCGTCTGCGATATGATTGATCGATGTCAGTTTTCCGGACGACTCGCGATACGATACGATCCGCCAACCGTCGGTATCCATCCTCAGTATCCATACCGCGTGTAAAAACATGTACATATATCGGAAGACGAGGCGTTAAATACAGTCCATGCGTGGCGTGACTTTAGAGGTGCAAAATGAAAGGTGTCGCGAGCGTGAAAAATCAATGATTAGAACAGTGAAGATAGAGTGAAAAATATTTAAAAAAAAAAAATAAATATGAAGATAGAAAAAAATAAGTAATAAAAAAATACTTAACGTGGAAAAAAATTAAAGGAAAAGATAGAGAAAGAGACTAAAAGCACATTTCTATCGTTATCTCCACTTAGCGAGAACCATTTTAAAATATCAAGATAATGCGAGGAAGAAAAAGGAAAGATTCATATAAATGGTATTTAAGTTTCAATGTATTATATAAGAAAAAGCGTGATCTCGAACTATTTGTCTCGACAAAAAATTACAAGGGTATCATGAAATTGTTGCGGAAAATGATAAAGTGACAGATATATCACGCAGAACACGATAGGCGAAAATACTACAATATCTTGACCAAATATCGACAGTTAACGATACTCAATCACTATGCAATCGAATAAGTAAAAAAATCGTTTTCAACCTGACTGATGGTGATCGTATGTCAACGTATTCGAGATGCGCGCCGATGACCGGATGTTCGAAAATATTTGCTGAAGGATATATATAGATATAACGTTAAAAACATAGCGTAGATCTGTCGTTGCAGCTGTTACCTCCGAATTAAAACGAAATGTAAAATACTGGCCAATCGCATAGTAAATCGAGAGCAATTTCGCGATTACTCGAGGAAGGCGTAAAGTAAACAATCGCTGTATTATCGTCTTCGAAGAGCAATGAAGTAATTGAGAGCGTCGCACTGATTATGAATAAAAAACACATAACAGCAAAGTTTCAGAATTGTCCATCGCGCCGCAGGGAATTTCTCTTGAAAACACGCCTATTGCATACAATAGCATATAATGCAATATGTATTGCGGCATTGGCTATTGTGGCATAAAAACTTGGAAATAATCAAAATATCCACATTATTGCGCCGCCTAGAAGAAAGTGAAGTAATTTGCACGGAAAAAAATAGTTTTGTTGAAGTATCTAAAAATTTAAGCAATTACAGATCTGAAAATAATTTTGTTGGACCATTAAAATGAGTATGCAGGACGTTGGGGGGGGGCATAAACATTACACAATACATTATCATAACATAATGCAAATAGTTTTGACATTCTAGCAGTTAGTTTAAGTATTTCAGATAATTATTTTGATGACCCAAACAAAATTATTTTCGGATTTATATCTAGCATTTTTCTAAAACTTCATCTTTAAGAGTATATTGAGAGAAATATTTCATATGATATATGTGACTTACAAAAACTTTCTTACTTTTTAATTAAAAAATTTGATTGTTTTAATCAAAATTAAAATAAACAAATATTTATTAGAACAAAAATTTTTAATTAAAAAGTGAAAAAGTTTTTGTAAGTCACACGTCATAACAAAACATTTCTCTCAACGTATTAGATCTTTAAAGAAACTGTTTTACAGAGTTTTGTCTTTCTATGACAAGAACTAAAATAGTCCAATATGAGCTAAATTGGCATAAACCCAAAAACCAACCATAATGATACCGCTCCTTTTTAGATACATTGGCACAAAATAGTTCTTTCCATGAGTATTAGTTTCATTCTGAGAACAATTTGCAAGTTGCGCGCAAATTCTTATCTTCCATATGCCTACGTTAATTATAAAATTGACAGCGTTGTTATGATACATACGTAGTGTATCAAATTTAGTGTCGGATTCTCTTTAGCAGAAATTTTCTATTATAGATCACACGGTTCATAAAGTAAGGTATTTTCGGAAATTCTCGACAAGGAAGCGCGTATTCCAGCCCGATGTGATAATGCATCGACGGCGACGCGATAACGTAAAGAGCGGCAACTTAATTAATTAACTTGCGCAGCGCGCAGCCGTTTACATTCGGTTTCTGGCATGCATCCGGGAACGCCCAACCGCCGTTATCGTTCCCCAGCGTGCATTGGCGTCTTCTTACGAGATCGTGTGCATCTTCCGTTCCGTTTCTCTTTCTACCTATCTCGCATCGTGCTCTCCCTTTCGCTCTCGCGACGCGCAACAATCGAAAATTCTCTGTTTCTCTTTTGCGAAATTCTTTCGCAGTTCATTGATGATCACCGCGTAACGTTGATACCTTAATTAAAATTTTCCCTAATTTAACGATACGTTCGTAATCCGAGAATATTGGCACCGCGCGCCGCTAATTAAATGCAAATAACAATTACGTATGGATGTTTAATCCTAAAAAACGTCATTATTACTTACCGTTAAAATATTGTTAATTACATGATTGTAAATATATAACGCAATGTATGCTCTGTTGATCGCCTGCCATGTAATCATCCTCCTGCACATATAATCATGTCGTTCGTTGTCGATTAAAAATACGTTGCCGACGCTGCGATGTTTATCCGCAACAAAATATTCCTTTGACATACGACCCATTACAGCATCGTCGACGATATATGACACTCGGGTGACGTTGATTTAAAACTTTTCCGTGCTCGACGTGTCAATGGCCGACGTACCGGCCATTACCATCGTCACCACTTACTACACTGTTCTAAATCAAAGAGGACACTTTTTCAACTTTTCAATCTAATTTATACAATATTTGCTCGTCAGATCATTCGCTCGACCGTGCCGCGCGCTCATCCAAGCAATTTCACGCTCGTCTTTCCCGGCGGAAAGAAAGCACCCCCCTCTTCTCCTCGTCCACCCGGGACGATTCCGCGGGTCCAAAGATGTAGGTCGTTCTCGTCAGTGGCGTTTCAAAGATCGAGCGTCAGGCAGAGGATATCTATAGGACGTCAATTCCGCGTAGTAGAGGTATACCTTTGACCGCAGGGAGACCACTTATGGAACAGCGACGAGAATGTACCGGCCGTTACGTTCCTTCTCGTCTTTCACCTTTCTCTTTCTCCTCTTCTTCTTCCGCTTTTTCTCCTTCCGCTTCTTCTTCGATTTCATTCCGTCCGCTGAGTACCGCCGTGATGAAAGCGCATCAGAGTCGCGGCCGTTCTCTCGAGCGTGTGGAAAGCGATATCGCGTGTCTTCCTGCAGAAGTCCGCAATACCGCAGTGTCGAAAATTCAAGGAAATGCAGCTGTTCTGCCATCGCGAATGTTATTCTTTTACGAAGCTAATCATCTCTCTGTTGAAGATGGAGGTTAAACGGAGATCTTGAGTTTGTAGAAATTAAACCGACAGTAAAAACATTTCCGTGTCCCGTTTCGTTTTATATTTTAACTAGCTGTAAAAACATTTCCGCTCCATTTTCGATTTTGCGAAACAGTTTATGCGTGTACTAAAAGCGAATTTTGTAAAATAATTTTTCACTTAAAAATACGTCGGGCAAATACGAATAAAGAAACTGTTCCAACAGTTTCAACGATAGCGTTATTTCAACAAACGGCCACTTGAATAATACAGTTTCACCGTGTCGAGAACAGTAAAATGCAAGTGGGATATCGCGGTACTGTATTCCGACGAAGGAGTATCTTGATGTCGTTTTCAGATGAAAATGTTGCGTGTACACGTAACGCGAGTATATTGACGAAGCTTCACCGTGACAGAACAGTCACGTATTTATTGGAAAATGCATGAGCCGAAAGCGTTATCTACCTGCACAAAATATTTTGGAATTCCTGTGACTTTTGACTTAATATCGTAGTAGCATATTTGTACACACGCATGTGCACACATATTCACTTCAAATTCTCTATTAATGTAAAGTATTTGTTACCAGAATTAAATAAAAAACGGACACGATCCGAGGCAGATATATTTTTTTTTTTTCCTATTATTTTGATTCAACCGCTACATGTATTTATACGTTATAAAATGGGGCATTGAACATTTTATAATGTTACTAAAATGAATGAGTTTCAAAGCTGTTTTGCAATCATGCAAGCTGTGTACTTTATGAAACGTTGGATATTGCGGATTTATACGCCGCAGATGTTTGCAATAGACAATCTGTTTAGTTGTAAACTAAGATTGGCGTTTGCACCGAATTCGGCTATTTGCAGAATAGACGTGACCCACTTGCCGATAACGCCAGACGAAAACTAATTTTAACCGTATGAAAATGGTTCTTGATTTACAACGGGATATATATTCGGAACAGCGAGATACGTACGTTCAACAAATCAATGAAAATTATTTTATTTATGCGACTCTTTTGTCGCACCAACGTTGTCCAATCTTCGGCGACGTTCGGTAACGTTCGCGATTTTCAACAAAGTAATTTCTGCAAGAACACGTTACCGGCTCGCATATATGTTCACCAGTTTGTTTGTGGCCGCTATTGCTTCGAATGTCCTCGTTTGCTTTCCTGGCCATTCCTCCCACGGTGGTGGAGATTTATTTTACTACTTACAATTAGTTTCAGCCACCACTTCGTATACTCAGAGACACAGTGCGACGTGTGCGCAGGTCAGCGCGAAGAATACCGCGCAGTTTACTGTGATTTAACTACTCGACCGTATTTCAGACCCTCCATGTTGGGGAAACTCCAATGTCTTAAAAACATGTACGCTTGAATATTATCCAACATTTTAATTCAATTGAGTTTCATATTCAATAATAATTATCATACATTTGAAAGACGCGTTAGAGACGAATATCTTCATTTTTTAAATCTTGTAAACATATTTTATGAATTTTTATATTATGAGTTCTCTCTCTCTCTCTCTCTCTCCCCCCCCCCTCTCTCTCTCTCTCTCTCTCATGTTCGCGATATTATAAATTTGAAAAGTTATTACTTGAGGAGATATTATCCTAGCACAAAAATAAGTGATTATTCATTCATTCGTTCATTCATACATTCGTTCATTCTGTCATTCAGTCATTCAGTCATTCATTCATTCATTCGTTCATTCATTCATTCATTCTTTCATTCATTCATTCATTCATTCTCTTTCTCTTTTCTCTCTTTCCCTCGTGTGGTTATATTATCGTATAAAATTTTCAAATTAAATAAAAAAAGAGATTGATAATCACCGGCATAAGTATATGAATACAAAACATTTAAGAACTATCGAACTTTTTCTCGACCGCAGATGCTGGAACGCCGGAGTGAAGAAAAATAGCGCTTTTAAAGTTGAGAAAGGTCGATAGTTTTTGAATTACAGCCGATTGAAAATTAGAAGCGAGGTGAACTTCGAAAGTGTAAATAGAGAATAAAACCTAGTTCTCTCAGCGAATTTCAGAGAACTTTATTTTAACGGCAGTTCAATCTAAGGCTTGATTACCGAGATTTCCGGAACTATTTCGACACCGTCCGGCTGCAAATTCTTTAATTAACTTGTATATAGAGTTGATACATTCTGCATAAGTATATCAATAAAGTATCAATTATGAATAACTAAAAGTCTTAATTTAAAGATTCTTAATTAGAGCTTTCTAAATAATAATAGCTAGTAAATAATAAAATATTCATGCAAATTAATGGTGCTTAAATTAAAGTGCACTTTAATTTAATGCAATTTTAATAGCATATCACTTATAAATATATTTAATATTTTTAGTTAACGCTAGAAGAAATGTATAATTCAGTCTCATACTTTTATTTATACTTTCTAATTAATATTTTAATCTATTGGAACGTTTCTTTCATAATTTATTATAATCTTTCTAATTTCCAGTATTAGATGTATTAAACGATCAAATCAAAATCGATCTCAGTGAATGAATTCGTAGATATGTCTTTCAGCTTAGTGGAATGCTATCGGTTGGATTGTCGATTTGGCAGCGCGTGTACACGATAATTTTCCACCGTCTTGTGCGCCGATTCGAGCGCGAAGGTTGTACTTCCGGTTGGTAGGACTCCGGTCAACGAGCAATTTTCCGGCCGATTGGTTTGCGAAACGTCGAACTTGCTTCAAGTCGATCTCCGCCAACAGCAAGAGAGACACTCTTGTTTACTTCATGCTGGGGATGGAGATTCTCTGCATGCACATCTTCTTCTCTTTAATTTGAGATTCCACTATTCGAATATTACCAATTAATATCAACACAAATCTCTTTACTATATGTATAAAAACAAGTATTATATTATATTTTTAAATCATGTCCTTCTTTAGATAATATAATTTTAAGTAATTTCTACAATTGGCTCTTAATCAGTTTTCTCCAGCTTCCAAAAATCAAAATTTTATTTATCTTGTTGAAGATCATCAACTTTCAAAATTGTTACTGTATTGTAATGCGTTCTTTAAAAAAGATATAGAAAAAGTATCATCAAATGTTTTCCGTCAGCCAGAGAATCGAAGATTCGTTTTAAAAAATTGTAATCTCCGATCGAAAACCGGAAATGTAGCGATCGTGCTCTTAACATACGTGAAGTTTGACTGGTCTTTAGATATTAAATTGCATGCAGATGTTAAGATAAATATACGCACGAAGGGATCCAATTCCCCGTAACGATCGATTTTATTGTTTACTTCGGGTCAAAGGTAGTCTGGACTCTTGTATGCTGTAGTTATCTATCCTCTACTATCGCAGGATAGACATCGTTTACCAATTAGTACGTCTGGTAAATTTTCGACTCGATCGTAGTGTGGAGAGTATCTTGCGCGCGTTACACCCATTTAATTAGACGAAATCATAAACGCACGATACTAAACAAATGTCGGTGCGAGTGCGCGTTGGGAATATGACCATGATGAAGTTTGATTATTATTTGTCCGTGCACGTATAAATTCTAATCAACGTATATCATAGTTATATATCAGCGAGAATGTCGAGTAAATTACGGCGGCTGCGCCGCATAACTCGAAGCTCGTATTCGGAAGTTAAAACCGCATCCGACCGTGCATAGTATTCTAATAAATACAGTATATCCTTGCCTTTTCCTCTAGAAATGATCGGAATGATTTTCTGCGGTTTGCCAAAGCATTCGAAACCACGCATACGCGTTCAGTAGCGCGAATAGTAGTTGAAATATTCTAACGAGAGAGAGAGGGGGGAGGGAGGAGGGGAGGAGAGTTGAAGATAATTTATAAACGGTCGAATATTTTAATTATTTAAATTGTATTCTTTGAAAACACTAAAAATAAAAAAAGATGCAAACAAACATAAATTACTTCATTGCTTTCAAAATATATAATATATACACATATTTCAAAATATATGTGTGTGTGTGTGTGTGTGTGTGTGTGTGTTATATACAATGCAGGGAATGAAAGTAACTAGTTACTTGTAACGCTGTTATATTTCCCATTACTCTGTTATATCGATCTGGCAATGATGAATTTTTTTGACTGTACACAACGATAATATTGGGGTTGAAAAACCATTGGATCGTTATTTGTAACGAGTTGGAAAAGTCACTCCTTACTGAAAAAATTAACTCGACATTTGCAACTCGTTACTTTTTAGTCATTACTTGTAATGAGGTAACGTTACTCGTTATTCGTTACAAATTATTTTTTTCAATAAGTAAACGCGTAATAATGCAAGTTACTTCACAAAATGATTTTTCCAATCTTAGCGCAATTTCAGCGTTTATTACTTTAATTAGTTATAAAAAAATTACAACATTATCAAATTGTTATTATGAAAAGTAACGGAAAAAATAACGAAATAGTTACTCTTCCATTTCCTGAATTATAATGTATATATGCAAGTGTATACACATACAAATGTGTACAATGAAATATATAATGTTAATGCCAATAACATGCTAATAAAGAGCCAACACTGTATGTACATATGTACATAAATTTATTAAATTATGAGTATAATCAATGTGGTGATAATTAATCAAATAATAGTCATAACAATAATTCTAAACATTTCGACCTCTCTTTAGGTCTTCAGTACATTATTAAATTTAAATTTTTAATACAAATTTTGTTATAATATATGTATATAAATTATATAATTTACGTAGAGCTACCAAAAAGAGAATTAAAACACGAGGAAAAAAATCAATCACGGAGAAACGGGGAAATCCGATCGAGGGAAATAAGATAATTCTGAAATGTACGATATATGTACGCGCCGCCAAACACACAGTTTGATCAATGAAGCGACTTGCTGGAAATGAACAAGGCGGCGCTGTATCGGACACGTACGAACAAAAAAAAAAAGATATGGGGGAGGGGAGAGGAAAAAAGGGGAGGGGAAAAAAGCAGAGTGAAACTGGGATGAGACCGCCGCGACGGGGCTGTATGCGTCGCCTGTTTATGTGCGCGCGGATCGTGTTTACTCGGAGGGGTTCGTATGTACTTGCATAAGCAACCCAGGTACCCGGCAGGGCGTGTACTCCTCCCTCCCCCCCTCGGTGCACCACCCCCGCTTCCGTAACTCCGGCTACTATTTACGGACGTGAGTAATTCATAACTCGTTTTTTCGTTAAGCTCATCTTGTCCCCGGCTTATTCCTTCCCCTCCCCCTCCCCCGTCTGCTCCACCTCTTCTTCTTTCTTTTTTTCAATCGGGAATGGTTTGTGAGGGCCTCATAAAAACGAGCTTTGATCGGGTGCACCGAGCCGGACCGATCGTCAACCAGCGCGACCGGCGAAGTGTCGGACCGAACTGTAGCTGCACGGCACCGAACACATACATTGGCATCTTGTATGTGTTCGCGTATATATTTGTGTGTGCGCGTCTGTACTCTAAAAGCTCGTTATTAGATCGCGCGCACGTGATCTTTTCTTTTCCCGCGGAATGCTCGCTTGATAAGCGAAGAGCCCTTAACGGCTTCCCTTTAGCAGCGAAGAAGAGAAAGCCTTTTAGCTCGGACCACAATAACCGGCCGCGTCGTGAAAATCGTGAGATTGCGAGACGAAAAACTTCTTATTCTCTCTACTGTGTAAGACAATGTTCCACAATGTTCGAAATGGGTTTTATATAAATGTATTGGCGATGAGCGTATCGGCGAACGCGAGAACGATAACATGGTTAAGATGTTTATCAACGTTAATTCTTAAACGAAATATAGTTTATTAAACTACATATTATATTCATTAAATACATACAACTTGGAATTATCAGTGTTTTAATACAAATTTTGATTGCAGGTATATTACGGGGATTAATGTGACTAACGTTACGTGACTAAAAGATCTCTCGATTTACATACGAAATCGTTCGCCTGACTTTTTCTCGGGGAAAAGTGGATTCCGACGTTATTAAAGAATACTCCTTCTGAGTTACTGACTCCCATATTTTCTGAGATATCAACGTACTTCGTAAAGTTCAATATTATACGGTTCGCACGCGGTAGAATTCTTCCTGGCGCTTTTGACGTCTAATCGACTCGCCTTCTCGTAAGATACTTCTCGCCGGAACGACCGCTTTCGCGCGCAAATATTTCCACGGACAGGCTTTTGAACTAAGATCAAACACCAATCGCATACTGAGTTTCCGATTATTAAATCGAGACGCTCTTGATAATGCATGAGGTCTTTGTTGGAATAAAACGAACGAGCGTGGCGTAAAATCCACGTACGAGGTAAAAAAAAAAAAATATGGTCATACTGTTCTCTTCTAGATTCGGATATCTTTTCACGCGTTTCGGAGCACGAATTCCCGTTCATCTGAAATATATTTTACAACGCGGTCGTCGTGGTTACGAGCTGTAAATTCGCGAACATCACAGACGATTCGTCGCCTGTCGGTCAATGTTTGCGTATGACGGATCGATTCCGGTATACGATCGTCGACGAAATGATGAAATTCGTCGAGCAGTCGGTTAGGTCGTGAAAATAAAGATCGAAAGGCGCAGTTCTCGTTCTTCAAAGAACCAATTCTAGAAGAAGCTGCATAAACGTAAAAAGCGGAAGTCGATAGTAGAAAAAGAATGGTATAGAAAAAGAACGGATCCCCAGAACGTAAAACGCGTCGTTTACGTGCTAAAGTGTCGACGAACAATGTCCGTTGGATTGTAGAAGATCTACAGTGGATTGCGTCTACACTGCACACGTATGTAGCCGTCACGTTTATCGAAGTCATTAATTTGAGTGTCGTCAACGCCAGGATGTAACACTCGTTCGACCAAAATTTGGTTTATTCATCATGTCGGAATAATCGATCGGGCGAAGGTCGAAGTCGCGCATGTTCCGGCAGCGACAAATGATTAATAGGCCGAAGAGTGTTTTACTCTTGTCTGCAAGTGAGTCGAATCACCGGTGTCTATTTTTGAGCAATGTGAATGACAATGCGATTCGACTGCGACTGCGAATTAAAAAAAAAAGAAAGTCTATCACATCGATATTCCATTACAATCTTCATTTATCTGCTGAAAAGGTATCTTCGATTATTCCAGTTATATGTCTGTTATTTTTAGGCTCAGAAAGAAAGTGATGACAACTATAAAAGTGACAACTATACAAGTTTTATATACAGAATTAAATTCTACAGTTAAATAAATTAATGTAAATATATAATTAAATAAATTATTTTATAGTTGCAGTAACTACAGTTCTATAAATTACTTCTACATATAAAACCTGTACAGTTGTTCTTTATAATTGTTACCACTATTTATACATTCTTTTTTCTAAATATACAAATTATTTCTATAATTATTTCCAGAGATTATTTTTTCTATAAATGTTCATAGAAGATAAGCAAAACAGAGAAACAGTATGCATCTTATAGGAAGTGTATTGTCAAATTGGAATAAACTGAGATAAAGCTTCCTGCAAAGTAGATGTGAAATTCACAGCGCAGACGGAATGTATCTAACCGGAATGCGTTCTACGAATATCGATACAGAATTGAGTTATACATTCAGAAACTAGGTATATAGAGGACAGGTCTCTCTCTCTCTCTCTCCTCTCCTCTTCGTGATAATGTATCGCCAGAAATAAGGCAGTAAATTTGACATGCCCGGCGTCTCGGGCGTGCTTTATGGTTGTCGACGTGCCAACGCGGACAGAACCACGAGAGGGAAGTCGCGATAATGTACGTAACAATGTCGAAAGTCGGAGAATGGGGGATCGTAGAAATAGAATCTCCAGGTCGTTCTGCGTCGTGAAATCCGCCGACGCCGCCGCCACCGCCGTCGGGCGCGGCCGGGTCGAAACGGAACGAAACGCGAAAGTTTTATGCAGTACACGAAGGCATCCAACTCGATATACAACCGCGATAAGCACGTTTTTCCGATAAGGACGCCCAGTTCTCCTGTTGCACCGCTCCTGACGCGAAAGTAGCGATCGGGACCGCTTTCCTTGGAATGGTTTCCTATGAAGTTCCAAGCTTCCAACCCATTGCCGGATATAGAAGTGGTCAATACGCGTTCTTGGGACGATTAAAGAGATTTCAGTCGCTCACCTGTTTCGTTATCGCGATCTAATTTTGGATACGTATTGGGGGGCGCGTGATATATTTAGAAACAGACGACGACAGTATCTGACGCTGATAATATTGTAGATATTGTGAAATTATATGATACTTTTTAGCTATATTCTGTTTTATATCATTCAACTAATTATAGCCATATCAAAAACTATATTTCTCATCATTTTTGCTGCAAATTAATAACGATTTATACATGTGACACCGGCACGGTGCGATGACCCATGTAGATATCGATCGCGACGGATATAATGGCACCTCGAATCTATATTTTAATTCGAGCATTAATAATAATGATATAATAATAAAGGAAAGAAAATGTATGTGCGTTTAAGTCTTTTCCCTTTCCAATATAGTCGTAGATGCGGTTAAGAAGGTAATTGTACATAAATTATGATTAAGTGGATCTAAAGTTTAAATTGTTCTGCGACTCGATTGGACGATAAATATCGTGAGCTCTATCCAAGACAGGTCGAAAGAGGATGGCAGACGAGCCTCCGTAAGATGCGGCTTTAGAACGAGGGACGGAATATATATATAGAGAGAGAAGAAAAAAAAAATATGAATCTACAATGATTTATCAGAGTTGGTATCGTCCCCTGTCGTTGTATACACGAGACTTCCGTGACAGGAAGCTATTTTTCACGATATTCACGAAGAATACTTGCGCCCGACTGACATTTTAATCGATCTGTAAATACTTATCGGTGGATGAGGTCTGGTTAAATCGACGGACGTGAAAATAATTACGCGAGCGGAGGTAAACGAGGAAGATTAAACAAATTGAGCGGAAAAAATTTAATTCCACATTCCGCGATATCTGCGTTGGAAGTTAATGCAAAAAGTTAATGTACATTGCCGCGAGTCTGCTGTCAGTTTCCGATAATTAAAGGCATCAAATTATAGTTGATATACAGAAATATATTCAAAAGACAAAGCGATGTGTTTTGTATTGTGCTTACAGCTTGTAAGCATCATTTATCCGGCTTGTTTATTATTTGATAGACAACAAGAATGAACTGACGCAGCGTGTGAGTGTAAAAACGCAGCGCACTCAAGATCATTACTGAAATGTATATCATATACATTTTCATAATTTCTTATAAATTTGGAAAAAAAAATACGCGCGGAAACAATGAAAGAGTGACGATAATTCGAACTGCTTTCCTGCAATTGGAAAATACTACTATCAAACTCTGCGCTATTTCTCGTAATTCCGGCACGTGTTTTCAAAATATTTCTTTTTTTTTTTTTCAACTACAATCCCGTACTCTTTTATAGAGTAGCGGCTCGTTGCACGAACGATTCGTTATTACGTGTGTCCCGGGTGCATCGTTGCGATCAATGCAAGCGCTCCGCTCGAGATGCACATAAATCGTGTGCTGTGTGCATGTAAACATACACGGACAGATGGACGGACAGAACTTGCTCGCGTGTATATGCGGAAGTATATTTGTGCACACATACATCTTCCTGCCGTCGCAAACCGGAACTACTTGAAACCGTCCGAGCAGGTGCTTCGTAAAAGCCGCACATCGGCGTTTTGGCACCGTTTCATTCTGCCGAAAGGATAGGTAGAAGCGGGAAAAAGTCGAGGCGAATCGCTCGTTCGTTAAACGTCTGATTTACCGTCGACCTCGCGAGATTTAGGAGAATCTTTTTACCGTACACATTTCATATCGTACACGTAATTTCATACCGAAAAAAATTTACTGTTATAAATCTTAATGCATAATTTTTTAAAAAGTTTTAAAAGCAAACATTTATTTATATAGCAAATAAATATTTACTCAATAAAAAAAAAATGATAGTTAAATCCAATTAATAGTTTTTATATCAAATAAATATATGTTTGCATGTAGTAAATATTTATTTAGAACTGTTTAAACAAATATTTATTAAAATTTACTTTTTTTTCAGTGCACCTATTTAATGATTCGCCAACGTGATTTCGTAGAATATTAAGTCGTCTTATAATTTAACCCTTTCAGAGGGTTATACATTATAATATGTGTACATTATAATATATATATATATTTCGAAGATTATCCGTTAAAATCATCTAATTCCGACATCATCTGAGATCAGATGTATGTGCATAATAATGTATATATGGAAAAATAGTCAAAATTTTAGAAAAAATTAATTGTTTAGTATGAATTACTTATTACATATAAAGTGCCGTTGAATTAAATTTAAAAAAATGTGTTCAATGTAATTCTAATAATAAAATCAGGTTTGAAGGAATTGAGAAACACCGATAAATTAACTTTGATTTATCGTGTTTTATCACATGTGCTTCACAATTTTAGTCAAGATTACCGCAAAAAAAAAAACATTTCGATTTTACAACATCTTAATGTACCCGACATTACGGTCTTCGTGATTTTCTTTCACTCTCCGTCCGATTTCGTCCGTTCTGAGGAAAGATTTGTTCCCTCGGTTATCTATGCAATTCCATCGTGGTCGCGATAAGTGCTCTCAGATTTACAGTTTAATGCACAATCGTCTTGCCCCGCGCTCGCGTTTGCCCTCCACTCGCCTCTAATTACTCCGGGCCGAGGCTTCGGCCTTAATTGAAATACCGAGTCCTTACTAACGTTCACCGCTCTGCCCGAGAGCAGTCGTGGTACCAGGCGGCAGTGTGAAGTATCGGTGCAAAAATATTCAATCTTGTAACAGTCAGCACGATTACCGCTCTCGAGAGGTTCATTCTTCAACCTGGCGTCCTTGCAAATCGCGATCGCGCCAAAGTTAGAAGAGCAAATTGTCCGAGCAAATTTGACAAATTCTCTTCATCATTTTTCTGATTGTACGTTTAACATTAACCGTATTACTAACCCTTGGCACACATGATTGAATTATTCGCGATCTATACATTTAATTTCTCTACACGTAGAAAAAGAGTTTGATTGCATTAATTATAATTCTGGTTGAACATGGACAAATCGGAATTATCTGATTGAATCCATTTATAATTTTAGAATTGATATAATTAGTTTTTCTCAATATATAGAAGCACCAAGTAATTACTTGTAACATTTATATATAATTTTTCTTAATACAAGCTTACAGATATTTTCTTACAGATTACTTAAAAGATGTTAAAGTCATTTGTAAAAGTGATGAAAATTAATCCACGACGATTCATTGCAGTAAACAACCAGAAAATGATATAAGTTAAGTCGATTACATTATCAATAACATTTTTCAAACAGTCGTTGGAAATAACGGCTCTTGTCTTAGGTACGTGAAAAATACCGGTTTTCAACAATGGTAACGTAAATATAGATGTTAAAAAGATATAAACGTTCATCCGCGATTCGGGGCCGGATGTCTTCGTCGATCGCGTCATTTCCCCCGCAGACGAACCGTTTCCTCCGCGTCTCTTCCACGCGCATCCGCCACAAAAATGAATTCACGAAATCTGCTCCCTGACATATAAAAGAATACCCCTCTGCCTCTCCCGATTCGCCCGTCTACACGGCCACCAGGCTCTTCATCTTCTCCTCGTCGCGCGTAGCAGGAAAACGTGAATCCCGGACGGCGTTTCTCATAAAGTCGCGAGCTGGCGCGTAATCGCGGGTATATTAAAGCGCGAGAAGATCAGTCTGGGGAAGATTCCGCGAAATAAGGAGAATTCCGGCGGCGAACACTTGCACACCGTATAAGCACGATATGACGGGCATCAAACGAGAATCCGCAAGTAGCGTTCTCGAGAATGATACGTGTTCCCCGCGAGACCACGATTGCAGAAATTCTTTCTCGCGGTGTTGAAGATGAATTGTAGGAAAAGTATTAATATCCATCGCGGAGAAGAGAATTAGACCGATCATAACTGATTTTTAATTAACATTCCGCAAAAATTCTTGTCCTTTTTATTTGTTGAGAAATTCTGTGAAAAATTTCCACACATTTTATTGTCGATTTAAGCCAGCAACTAGGATGTTTAAAGGTGTATCTATCTATATTTTAATTGTGAATTTTGATAGATAAATTTAATTCTCCACTGCCAGCAACGGTAATTTGGACCGGAAGCAAAACTTTTAGACGATTGCACAATCTCTACGATTGGTACTGTAAGAGTCTAAATTGTAGGTAAAAAACTTTGAATCTTTTTCTATCAATCGCCGTAAAGCGAATTAAGGTTTACTCACATTCTGTACTTCAAACAGAATGCTTTAGAACTTAAAGCTACTTCTCAGCTACAGTTGAAGAGTAAGGCCCGATTGCACCAACGTTACTTTAACTTTAAGCGAGGCTCAAAACTCTCTCTTTTTCTATTTCTCTACCGTTTTTAAAAAAAGAAAAAGATTTTTAAGCTTTACTTAAAATGACAGTAACATTGGTGCAATCGGGCCTAAATGTGTAAAAAATAAGTAAAATACAATCTGTCTTCTATAAATTTAGATCTGTAAAAAATAAATAAAATACAATCCAATTTCTATGATGGTTAGAATCGTTAATGCTTTGACGAGTGCACCAGAATTTTTTCCGAATTTTTTTTTATAGAATCCGGAGCAATAAAAAATTTGCTTTGTTTCTGCTAGCAAATTGTGCCTCTATTCCTGACGGAAGAGTTAAAATTCATATTGCCGGCGAACGGTTAATATAAGATCTATGCTTGCTCGTCATTTGTCCTAATATTATGCAATAGTATAATATGACGACGTCTATAAGACTTCAGCACTTACGTGAATGTACACGATGTAGACTCGGCTGATCGTTCCGTGCAAAGCACAGAAATAGCGGTCGATGGATGGGAAGATTGTAGGTTATTTCCCTGGCATAATATTAGCAACCGTGTCATGCACTTATTTCTTTGCCCGACAAACATTCAGACATTTAAATAATGACGCAGCTGGCGCGTCAGAGCGATATCGCTTTGACGTAGCGTTCGCGGAAGTGATTAACTATAATTTCTATCACTTAGTACCGAGTTCAAGAATATCTCTCGTCAGATCTTTAATGAAAAGAAGGAAACGTGGACAATCGATGTCCTCGATTTGCTGTCGTAATTTCAACCTTTTTCATCGGAGCTGTGTCATATAACGTGAATGGAAGAGACACGCGCGGTTGGTTTCTTCGAGAATTTAGTGTCAAATTCGTTTGTCTCCTTCGTACGTTTCCGTGAATAACGGAAACGTACGTTCGGTCAACCGATGAAGGATGACACTGAAACTATGAAAGTTACCGACTCTTGCCGAAGTTCTCGAAGGCAAAACCAGTCCGAGTCATTCGTTCGCGCGAGCTAGCAAAGAAACGTGAATCGAAAAACGATGAAAACGAGATGAACGACGCTGCGGGCATAAGTCGACGAGAGAATTACGTTTTTTTTTTTCTTTTTACGCCTCTCTCGCGTCGTGCACTCAATCTCCTAGCTCGCAAAAGTAGTAAACGCTTAACGCCGATGTTTCCCCTTCATCCTCCGTAGTAATTATTCGCCGCGCATCAAACTGAAAGAATTGTAACGCGGATAATAAAATCCCCTGGAACGAAGAACAAGATGTAAGATAGGCAAGCGGGAGAAATGGCACGTCGCTTTTTATTGTCGACGTTTCCTCGGTACGGCATAAAAAAAAATCTTTCCAAGGTGACGGTAAAAGAAATACGTGGTTTTCAAAAACGATTCATTAAAAAAAGTAACAAGTGATAAATTTCATGTCAAATTTCGCTTAGGAATATGTTTAAAAGGCAATTATTTTACGTAATGCTTTTCATTGCAGCGTCATATAATTTGGGAATTGATTCTCGTTATATATGATATGATATTAATATATTAACATAATAGCATAACGCATAATCATCGCGTTGATTTCATGCAATTATTTATGACGTAAATTTATACAAGAGTAATAAAATATGAATTAAAATGACACTATTTACGATCTATGTAAGTAGTAAGGCTTTGCGCTCAATCAGACGCCGCTTAATGCGAAGAAAGTAATTCTTTCTTTTCTTGCTTCCTTTCCGCTCCGCGTCATCTTAATATCGTGATATCTAAGTAAAGGAATTCTTCGAGCAGCTGTCGCGCCCGTACCGCGACATTATTCTCGGAACCTTCCTAAGTGAGGATATTAATCGCTGAGAAGTTACGCTTGACCGAGTTTCTTCGGGATAAATGAAGAGGAGACAGTATGTCTGCTGAATGTAATCACATTTTATTGAGCGCGCCGTCAATTTGCATTATTTTTACTAATCATGTATTTCTTATTCGAGTACCTAGTTATTATTCAAAGTATATATACATTAAAGAATAATAACAAAGATAATGAACATTTAAATAGTCAAAAATTCATCATTATTTAACTTTTAAGTAGCTAAGAGATGTAAAAATACGCAAGTAATTCTTGTTTCATTTTCTTTATTTTTTGTTCAAAGTGTTTAGGTTCTTAAAGGCAGCATTAATATATTGTTGATACCTCGTCTTTTGACTGTGAAACTTTATTTATTACGTCTTGCTCTTCTATTGTTTCTTGATTGTTAATACACATCGATAAAGTTATTATTATTAAGTTGACAGGTGGAGTGCTCAGATATCAAAAAAAAAAAATTTTAATTTACACTGAAAAAAATTTATTAAATACAAATACATATTTCTTTAAATAATACTAAGTAAATATTTATTTATAGTAAATATTCATTCAATAAAAAAATAATAGATAAATTAAATTCATGGTTAGGTTTTTGTACTAAATAAAATAATACGTTTATATTTAACAGCAAATTCTACTTATTATTAGAACTATTCAAACAAATATTTATTAAAACTTAGTTTTTTTCAGTGTATAATTATTTTTTTTCTCTAGTATACTATGTTTAAATTTACATTAGTTATATCCTTATAAAATAAAGGCAAAAATAATGAATTTTAAGACTGGATATCTGAGTAATACTTTTTATTTTCCTTTCTGAGAATACGGTTTTAAAGCAAACTATACCTCGAGTGATGTGGCCAGACTCATTTAAAGGTTAAGCTTGCATAATTCTGTGCAGTCAATTAAAAAAGAAATGATTTTGCAATCAAGGAAACTTTTTTTAGATCCTCTCGGCAATTATCCCCTCTTTACTTAGTAGCGGAGTAAGAAATTTATCTTCGTTCGACAAACAACGAATGTTTGGACACGCTTGAGTTTTGCGGAACGGGCGAAGAAAAACATCAGATCGGCCTTCGCGTTTTCTGGACCGATTCTTTCCAGTGTGCTTCGGCGAGTAGTAAACACTTTAGCGTGTTCCCGCGGATATGTTCGACAAACACGTTCCAATAAGCACTTTTATCTCAGCTTTTAACGATGAATCGTACTCTCGGCGGCAGTTGGGCGCGAATAACCGGACCAGGCCTCTCGTACATGTACACGAGCGATTAAAAGCGATACGTTACGTCGCGCGAACTCGCCCGCACGAATGCTTTAATGAGAGTACCTGGTGGACCTATATTGACATTTCGGTGCACACACACACACACACACACACACACACACATACATATATAGCTATGTATTATATATATTCGGGAAAGTGATACCGCACAGACGAAAATAGAAGCTCCCTGTGTTTGTATCGTTTATTTACATGAGCACACTAAACGAAAGCTTGCGATTATCATATTATGCGCCTCTCTGATAATTATTCCTGTTCCCGTGAACTGCAAAATTATTCTTAGTCGAATGAAGGCGAACGCCTTTCTTCCTTTTTCGTACAAAATGTAGACATTTTAATAATGTCCCTCACAATTCGCGGAGCGGAAGAAAGAGTGAAAGAATCTGTCCGAGACACCTTTTACCATTTTTCTTTTCAGTTTCTGCTAACTGTTTTGAATCACCACATTATCTGGTACTCTTCTAGCTCTTTCTCTATACAGATGCTATGAATAGACTTACCAATCCCGTGTTGCCTTTGCGACGAATTGCTTCTGATTCTCTCTATCGATTGGCGTCGAATGGTGATAGCGATGATCATCAATGGTAACAACCGAATGACAAATAAGGCGAGTCTCGTTTCGGTCGAGGATCGTGAGATTGTAAGGCGACGCCAGGAGTCGGGAAGCCATTCGATCCAAAGCCACCCACGATTTACCAGCCACCACCCAGGACGGATACGCGCAACGCTGCGGTGGCTTTTCTGTAACATGAAAAGATGGGCGTGGACAGAGGATCTCTTGTTTGTCACCGAGACGTTCTCTCCGCGACGCAAATTTCACATGTGCATTCGCGATATTCTTTTCTGTCGGAAGATTGAATCGGAATTATTTGCGAGAATTAGAATTATTTCCAAGTATTTAACATTCTTCTTCGCGAGCACGCTTCTTTGTACATTAAGTTTAAATTAAAATTCATAAAAGCGCAGGACAATTATGATTGAACAGCGAGGAAAATTAATTGAACAGCATCCTGCAAAGTTTTGTCTCTTTTATTCGCGATTATCGAAAATATTTTAGTGTTTTCAAAGCCGAAACCCAAGATTGTAAAGTCGATTATCGCTGCAACGTCAACAGTTTAATTCCTGTAATTTTCATCTCCACATTGCAAATTCGGACGACTGTTAAATTCAAATGTAATTACGTTTCAAGAAATAGCTGCGGCTTTATTCTTAGAGACGGCTGTAGCTCCGCTCCTAACGCAGTTATTTCAAACTCGAAATGCATAATATATACTGTAAGCTCGTTCTCAACTCTTTAAGTTCACGGGGTCCTCGAGCAGATAATCCAGCATAAGTAAACTTTGACCTCTCTTCTTCCTACGCCGTAAACTTCGTTTTCAACGGCATGCCGACTGTTTCCTGCGCATTATCAGGTTCTTGCACGCTCCGTCTAAGAAATTCGTCGAAAAAAAGAAAAGAAAAGAAAAAATAAAATCGACCAGTATTCGACAGGACAAGCCACGTTGCGAATAATTCCGCGCTAATTACAGTACACTTTTAACAACGTTATATTCGTAACTAGCGTAATTACACGCGAGCGACATACGTCATACGTGAACGTGATGTATATTAACCAACTCATTAGCTTCATTAACACACATACATATGCCTGCGCACGCGCTTTGCATTATAACGGTTAATTCACGTACGCATTGCATTGTCATTGTCGCGGTAATGATTCGAAATTGTTCTCGCTATTACTGATAAAATATTGCAGTCATATCGCGCTCATGAAGGTATTAAAAAGTAAAGGTTAGCTGAATCGCAATAATGTACATTTAAAAAATATGAAAATTATTAAATAAATGCATAAAGATGCCAACGTGCTGGCAACGGCCGATTTACGTTGACGCGTTATAGCAAATAATTTGCTATAAACGCGCGACAGCTCCGTCGCCGGCGAACAGTTATCCTGTCAATGGTCGGTTGCTCACGGCCATCAATCACCGTGCACTGTGAATTAATGGACCGTTAAAAATGCACGAGCGACAAAGTATGCTGCGTGCGTGCTGCATACTGCGACAGCGGCCTGCGTGCAACTAAAAGCTAATCGATAATTCAATCGGGTGTATGCATGCGCTGTAACGCTATAGGTCGCCGAAATTGCGCTGCTTATCGCATACGTCGCCGCGGACGATAAGAGAGAGGCATAACGATGGCGATAAAGAAACAAGCGGGATCCGCGTAATTGTTTCATTATGCGATCTACGTTCCCGCGATATAATTATTTTCTTATGCGTATATATATTTTTTTACGTGATACGTGAAAAGAATTGCACACTGTGGTTTGTATCTAATTAAAATTCTCTCCTACCTTACCGGAGAAATGTTCAAATTTATAATCATTTGCATGTAGGTTATGTAATTTATAACGAATAATTTTATATTAATCAATGAGCTTCGGATTTTCGTTTGACGCAAATTAATTTTCGCGTAAAAGGATAGAGAATAAAATTAGTTTTATTATTAAACTAGTTTTTGTTAAGCTTAATAATGCACTGTGGGTTTTATATCACAAGCGCTTTTAATAAAGTGTTCGATAGGTATGAATTATCGCAAATATAACGACTTGAAATTTAAGTGCGAAAAAGAAATATGAATCTTCTTTTTAATATTTTACTGCAGTCTTGTGATGTAAGTATGCTGTAACAAAATGCGTATTAAAATGAGTCACGCCCGCGGCGAAATGGAAGAAGAAACGTATGCTTTGTTTAAAGTAAATTACGCCCATCCTCTTATCTTCCTTTGCAGTCAGACCGCATGTAATGCCATTGCATTACCTCGAAAAGATTGCAATTCCACAGTGCCTCGGCGGCGGTTATTTGAAAATGGCAATCTAAAATGAAAATACTATCTATAGAAAACGTTACGAGGGTTCTTGGAGCGTTAAATATAATTGTACATTGTACCAAGTCAATTTGTTAATCGTCTCGTTTAATAAAAAAAATTAGCTTCTGAAATATGGGACATGAGGATAAAAACGTTCTTAAAAACTACTCACTGTACTCCTAATGGAGAGTTGTTTGAGAAAAGATATCATGTGAAATTCGATGATACGAATGTAAAGGGCGCACGGATATGCAAAAATATTTCAAAATTTGAAAAAAACTGTTAAATAAAAAATGTAAAATGACTATTTTAAAAATTCACTATCATTCTGATATTTCATAGATATGTGCATATGCATTTCTACCGCGCGATGATATTCTACGTTTTTCGCATAACTGTATTTCTTCCGTTACTATGCATACTTGTTCTGGCTTTCTGCTCCTCTTGCTCTAATCACAATATTTCCCGAGAAGATTCTAATGCACAGCGGATTTTCGCAAAGCAACGCAGATTGTGCTTTAAAACTATATTTTTTTCTTTGATGAAACGGATTAAGTATATTAAGATTAAGGTATATTTTAATTAATCAATTTCGTACACTCTTATTTTCATACCGTAAAAGAAAAAGTGAAAGAAATTGACATTTGTAATTTATTTAATTTATTTATAACATTTTAAATTGTATGTTACGTATTTCTATGGCATCACGTTTATATACTCTCTAAATTTCTTGGAGGGAAATCTCACTTTTTTGGAATGAAAAATCACTCCAAATATTCATGAAAATACCAATCAAAGTGGAGCGAAATTTCACTTTTCAAAAGAGTGAAATTGTTCACTCTTCATTTGGATTCTTCAACTCTAAAAAGAGTGACTTTTCTGGATGTTTTGTAACCTAATCATAAAGTCGCAGGTATTTTTTGACTAAGTCTTGGAATCTCTAAGTATTTTATCTGTACAGAAGTATAAACATATTAAAGATCGAAGACATGAATTTCAATTTATTACATTTTATTTTCAGTAGAAATTAATTTCTTTCATTATCCTAAAGTACTTATACAATACCTTAACCTCTGTTCCTTTTGATTTCTATTTTATGTACAAATGTATAAACAGGCTTGCATCTGATAGATTCATTCCCGAGTTTGTCAAACACTTGACGTTGTTCATACACTCAAAACAACTAAACACAGTTAATAATTGACAATTATAAACGGCACTTGTACAAGAACTGAGAAGACATTAGGCGTGATTTGATGAGGTTTCTACACTTTAAGTTGAAGTGAAGTTTAGAGCATTAACAATTTCACTTTAAAAATAAGAGTGAAACTTTTCACTTTTTGTCTTAGCGTGAAAGAATTCACTCTATTAAAGTGAATACTTCCTCCACATAGAGTGAACTGGTCAGTGACTCCAGGATTAGAGTAAAAATTTCACTTCAAAAAATTTAGAGAGTAAGAACTTTCTTGTTGTTATTTCTATTGTGTTCAATTGTTTAAATTTTTGTAGCAGCTAAGAAGAACTTTGTTAGTCGAAACGTTCCGCTTGTTTAACTTTATTATACACATGTTTTATTAACTTTACATCTGTTTTTGCTTGTTTAATCTTAGTAATTTTTTGTAATTTTGTAATTTTACATTTAATTATACTTTCACTTTTTATATTGATCATTTTCTTAAATGACGATACTTCGAAGCCATCGTATTTACATGCAATTCTTGCGAACCGATTATAAGCGTGTACAGGAAATAGTAGAAGAAAGAATAAGGAGGAAACGGAAATTTACATATCGGCCAGATAGAATTTATCGCGCGTTGGCGAATAACGCTTCTCTTCATCCACGGGCGGGCACTTCGGGACGGGAAGTACGGCGTAGCTCGAGATCCCGGGGCTAATCTGCCTCCTGGAAAGTTTAAATGGAAACGTGGTACCGGGTAGGGGGTAACGAAACATCCGCGACGCCGTGGTAAGGGCGCCGCTGAAAAATTTTTAAGCTGCTTAACGCTCGAGTTGAATTTCCACTAGCAGTCGTGGCCGCGATTTCGAAATATTAAGCGGTACCTTTGTCATTTCTCGATAATATGTTCATCGATTGTAATTGACGACTACTATTGCATAACAACGACATATTAATATAACGAGATAAGGAAATAATAAAATAACATATCCGAGATTCATCGCGCTCGAATAAAAAATCCGGGCGTATCGAGCGAAAATCAAAAGCGGATAAACTGAAAACCTATTTGATGGGTTTACTCGCTAGAGCAGGAAGATCCTTCTTCACAATAAATACTCAGCCATACCAATCGTCTCGGTATACATTGCGCTATCCGAGCGACAATCAAATCGGAGCCGTCCGTTCGTCGCCCTCAATATGGTTAACCATGAATCCTGTGACAAGAGCGTCCCAAACCGGCAAGGCTACGTGTAGCTATGCGATACCGTGGAATACCCGAAGTACCTGGCGTTGACCACCGGACGGAGCCAACGCTAGTATGCCGGACAAGAATCCGATCTGGTGTCCGCAGGCACTCTCATAGTTTACGTGCTCTCGTTCTTGGGGTTCGGGGTTTCCGCACGTACGGCGGCTTTCGTACTGGGTATACGCCGTACACGCCACTACCGTACGATCTACTACCGTTACCTCTCGTTGCCATCGATTAACAACCCCTTGCGGAATTTCGATCGTTAGGGTCGATCTTACGCGTTGCGCGATGAACACCGAAACGCAGCTCGTGTCGAGCGATCGCGATGAACGTTATTCCAGGAAGTCGAATGATCTCTTTCTAATTTTTTTTTTAATTTAATCTTTACAAATCCGGTATTAAATCGCTCTCTTATTTCAAAAATATAATATCACAACTTAAACAATAATTTACCAGAAAATTATTTTTCAATTTAGACAGAAAATTATTGAATAATCAAATAATATAAAAAAATATACTTTTAACAAATAAAACGTTATTTTTGTCACTTTTATTTTACAATCCTTGAAAAATTACCCTTGTTGAATTTGACGATTTTTTTTTAACCATCCTTTTTAAATTGTAATGATTTAATAAAGTTAAATTAGTTCATTTTTATTTATTTATTTTTTTATTTAACAAATTCAGTGTTAAAATATCGCTCTTTTACTTCAAAAGTGTCACAACTTAAAAAATATAAAAAAAATTTTCAGAAAAGTGAAAAAACTATTTTTCAACTTGACATTAAATTACTGAATAATCAAATAATATTAAAGAACATTATTAAAGCAATTTTTAACATAATTATTCAACATATGTCATTTTTGTCACTTTTATCTTATAATCTTTAAAAAAACTCATTTATCCTAACTCATTTATGGTAACTAAAGAATCACGTATTTTTAGTTGTGTCACTTTTAAAGTAAAGAAGAGATATTAAAATAATTTAAAGTACGCTTAACAGGAATCGTGAAAAATGTACGTTCTCTTAGAACTCTATTTTAAAATATACAAATTCTCACGGAGGTTTTAAAAAGAGAGTACAAAGAGAGAGTACAGGTGAACTCACTTTGTGTCATCTTGAACGTTCTGGCGGCCTCGGTGACGCTGATCAATCCGTTGCAGGCGGCATCCGAGCTCTGCGCGAGGTTCCACGTATTGTTCGATGGATTTGTGTAAATAAAACATCTGTAGCTCTCTTCGTCGCTTGTTTTACGATCGTTACGATCACTGTGCAAGCGCGCGACCATGTAATTTGTGCTGCCCTCCCTCCAATGAGCCAGACACTCCAATTCTACATCTAGAAAAACAAAACGTTACAACTGCAAATTGGCATGTATCCAATAATAACCGTTATTTTTTTTGCTTCCCCCTCCCCTCCCCTCCGTTTTATCGAAATACACGGTGCCGTTGATGTATACGCGGCCGTTACGGTATATATATTTTTACGGGGCTTTACAGAAAACATAAACTTGCGTGTTAAAGTTATCAGTTGACGGGCGAGATACACCGGCCTTTGCAAAGATATATCAAAGCGAACGAAAATTCGATCGTGATTCTCCAGCCTACACGACCCTATTAGTAACAGACTCGTAAATAGAAGTTTATCGCTGTTGTCCCCGGATAAAGCCATCTGTAGAAGTTATAAACGGGGGTAAACGATATATGAATGTTCACATGAAAATGCATTATACCGTTCGCATACGCGATTCACGGATGTATATGGCGCGATGCAGTGCCCTGTATTCATTTATCCGCGTATCGAGATAGACGATCGGGCACGGGCCGATGATAATTGCGCAAAATCGTTTGGACAAGCCCAGCAACAAATGGTAATTGACAAGGCCATTAATCATTCATTCCGAAGCCGCGAGCTTTATTGACCGTTACAGGCCTTGCGCGTCGTGTTAATTAATGTCAAAGCGAATGTTAACGTCACCGCGGAAACACCGCCGACGTCATAATTCCTTTTTACCCGCCGAAATGCGCTCTGCTACCTTAACGACGTGACAAGTCGACGAGCTGAAATATCCTCCTTTCACGTATAATTTGATCACATGGCGATTTTGTTTCCGATAACTGGAATTAGCCTCCAATATTCCTCCGCTCGCAACAATTAGAGACCGCTGTTATTCCTCTCGCCACATTTTATTGTGTTTTTTTAAATAAATCATTTTTTACAATAAAAAAAATCGATAGAAAATTTAAAATAAATCAAATGTTGAAATTTCGCAAAAAAAAAAAAAAGAAACGTAAATGAGAAAAAACTCGATGACAATAAAGCTATGAATTGAAACTTTACATCCGCGTACTTCAAAATTTGCATCAGTATATTGAAGCACTCAGCAAGCGCTTTATAACTGTAGATTGCAACGAATTAATTATGAACCAATAACAAAATGTCACTAGGCAGTGATTGGACTCGCACACGTTGTATAATTCATAATTGTTTAGGTATTCACTTGACAAATTACGAGCGTTTGTAAACAGGTATAACACAATTGCCATGTAAATGGATATTGCACAATATATGTTGGCATAATAATATTATTTTATACGCGGTATCTATTGTATGGTACCTGTTTATTGAACAGTGTCAAAGATACCATGGAAAACACCGTAATCAAATTTATATAATCGCCAGCATTGAATTAGAAAGAATATAAAACAAGATACGTCCTATACAGGACAAAATTTCTAGAACATACAACGTTCATAAATGTTCTATAAACATTTATACATTTTTAAGACATTCTATGATGTGTGCTATCTGGGATGTATATAAAATAGATGACCAAAATTTTCTTCGTTCACTGCCCAATTACTTTGTAAACTCCACAAACTAATAATTATTTGTATTACAATTATATTTCTTCAGGATACCCGATATTTAAGCCACAAATTTGAATATCCCCCCTAATACAAAAAAAAGTAAAAAAAAAAAAAAGAAAAAGAAAAATGTCTAAAGATTAAATAGACGTATTTAGCCGCGCACCATCGATATCTGATTCGTCTGTGTAAAATGAGTTTGTCACATGTCAATATAATGACACGGGGAGTGTACTGACCCACACTTTCGGACGAGTGAACGTTGGCACACGCTTGGTAGCGCAGGAGCAGACGTGAATCCTGCGTGCACGCTTCCGCCCGTGACCGCGGCGAATTACACTCGCCCTCGCCCTGGCTGTACGTGAACTCCAGGGGACCCTTAATGGGACAGGGCAGCGGGGCTGCATTGGAGCGGAACAGAGAGACCAGAGTGGCGTCGCTAGTCAACGTGCCGCATTGGGTCAGCAGACTCGGTTCCGGTGAATCGCTCGTGCAATAAGCTAATAACAACAGCAAAACGTAACGTTGCATCGCCGTTCGTTGTAAATGCGACGATGAGATGATGAAACATATATTATGTTTATTTTGTTTTCCGGTCAAAGTACAATTCCGAATAAATAAATTAAGATATAAGAAAAGAAAAACTGCACTGAGGGCAAAATAATTAAGAAAGAAAAAGAGGACATAAAAATAGATAGCGATTTTTGTTCTGTGTTCCGTTTGTAATAATTAAGTTTCTTTTAAGAAAAGGAAGGGATGAAAAAGAAACTAGAGAAAAAAGGAAGGAAAAAGAATGTAAAAATAACAGCATAATGTAAAATGATATTTTATCAGGCATAAAGAAGACAAAAGATTATAACAGGATTCAGTAAAGCATAAGTTTTTACGACGCTCTGAATTAAAAAGCTAAACATTCTTTAAGGAGCAGAATGCCATTTAAAAATCTTAATAATTAGCACTACTTACTTTCTTTGTATTGTAGAACGTTGGCATGTTGCGCGTGCATCACAATACACCGGTAACATCTGTACTTCCTGTAACAGAACGAAAAAAAAAACCAGTTTTGAATGTTATTCAACGTATGTAGGTTTTATAAATTTTACCCATTCATATTACTTACGAATTGAAACCAATAGAAATAAAATCTACGATATATATATCGTTATGTCACCGCATTCTGTTTTTTTATTAAACAAATCCATCCACTGAAAGCGTGTTTTGAAAGAAGCTTTTGAATGGCAACACCAAAAAATTTTAAAAGCATATTTTTAAATGATTTTCATATGTACAGGTGATTTATATGCAAAAATTACACAGAAAGAACGATATTTTACTAAAGTATCTAAAAATTTAATTAGATTTTATGATCTAAAAATAATTTTGTTAAACCATCAAAATAATTTTGTAAATACCAAGCAACCAGTTTGCATCCTGCATAATTATTTTGATGATGATAAAAAAAATATTATTTTCAGATTTGTATCTAGCTAAAATTTTATTTCGACAAAATCTTCCTGCGTATATAATTCAATTTAATGAAAAAAAAAAAAAAAAAAAATTATTGTGAAAAATCAGCGAATCGTTAATCTAATATCAAGATGAGATTTATAATTTCGATATATTTCACATATACAAACAGAGTTTCCATTTCATATAATTATAAAAGAGCGGATTTTATTCAACGCGTAATAACTTCGATTTGTTTCAAACGCGGTATTCGACGTTGTGCTTACGCCCGCTGTCATTCCTCATCGCGGTGACTGTATTTACGTTGATTTCCGCTCTGGAAAAAGGTATAAATCATCGCGGGTCGCCCTATTTGAATACCGCGTAAATTTACAAACCAAATATCGAAGTAATTTCTGTCGCGACGGCGCTCGCGAATTTTGTCGTCGCGCTCGTCGTCGCAACCGACACGATTTCGTCGATTATCGTCCTTTTCAAAATACACCACTAAAGCGGATTAATATCGTTACAACCTCGAGGCTGTCCCGGTGCGCATAGTAACACAGATGCACCGGTGGCAGAGTGGCGATAGTAGCCGGAAACTATATCGAACTGACAGTCGGGAACAAAGGTAAACTTCGACTTAAGCTGCCAAGAGGAGAAGGGGAGGAAAAGGTACCGAGGGATGGAAAGGGGTGAACTCGGAAAAGGGGTAGAATGGGAAACAGTGGAGAAGCTGCGCGAGAGAAGGTAAGTTGCGGACCCGAGCTAAGTAAGCAAGGTGCCAACTAGTAAGGACACAAGACAAGCTCCGAAAGTTTTAAGTAGCTACGCGATACTACTCGTTGGACTTCTCTCTTCCTTCCTTCTTCTCTCTCTCTCTCTCTCTCTCTCTCTCTCTCTCTCTCTCTCTCTCTCCCACTTATACTAGCGACGTCATTATTGCACTGCGTTTGTCTTTTCGTTCACGCGCGCGTGTCCCGATTTCTCTCACCTTTTAGGAACTGGTTCAGTAACGACAGCGATTCATCGATAGAGAAAAATCAATTTCGGACTAAAGTTGTCGGGAGTTCCGGCCAACTCTTAATGGATTTTAAATCGTCGACGCGATCTCCATCATTGCGGAAACGCATAAACGGTCCGCGCAAACTCGCGCCGACCATGAACTGAAAGTTACCAAGTTTGTTTGCACGTTTCGACGCAAGCTCGCGTCTCCGAAAATGGTTTGGATCGCGAACGTCGTCGTCTTGCGATCGTATTCCACAATGCGAGAGAGAGAGAGAGAGAGAGAGAGAGAGAGACTGCAGCAAGCAGACTGAAGCAGCCTGGAAACGCGGTCGGTTCGTAGTTAAATGCGGACGCCTTTGTCTAAGGAGCGGAACGCTTTTGTCAATAGAAATCGTCTCGCTTCAAGCTCTTGCGTGAGCGTTTCTCTAACGACTCTGCTCGTGGACTTCTCTCATGCGACGATCGACCTTCGTTTCCCATAATTATAAATTTCGCTTCGCCATCTTACCCGCGTTGAAGACGTAATTTGTCGCGTACGTAATTCGTCTTCACTGCTTTCTCTCCAAACATCCAAACGTGTTCGAACCTGCTGCTCCATTCGCTCTCAACTTTCTCATTCTTTCAAAAGTTACTTTCCCATTAACTATCTTATCGTCGTCGTTGACATAGTAATAATTTATTCAATTTTTAACCCTAGAATGCTATCGTATGTAAATTTTACAAGATTTTTGTAAGATCATTGAGTGCTATGTCTTTATTTTCTAATAGCAGGGTTGTCACAAATTTTTCATCCTAAAATTCTATAACTTTTTCTTGATTTCCAGGCAAAATTTCATGATTTTCTCTAACTTTCAATAATATTTTGAAATTTTTTGTATTTTTGTCTTGATTTGGAAATCGTTATAAATATTTTATTAAAAGATCAATTTAACGTAACAATGTAAATTATTATTATTAATGTTACTGATACTGTTTGCATTTTTAACTTCTTTAAAGCTAAGACTTTTAATTTTCCAGAGAATTTTATAAAAACTTCCCTATATCCTGATTTACTTGACCGTTTTTAATTCCCCTGACAATTTCTCTAATTTCCAGTTTTGCCGCAAGTTTTGTTGAATAGTTATCATGAAATCCAATCTATCATGCTAAAAGCTAGAACAAACGAAGACAAGCTTTTAAAAGTTCAGTCCATTATATGCATATCAATTTAATCCTCTTCGTGAGCAATATAACAGAGAACGTGTTAAGTGATTTCAATTTTTAAACAGTTTTGTGAAATTTCCACTTATTGAGAATGGCAGAATAATAATTCTCAACAAGATAATATAAGGATAACAGATAAATTGTATATTTCACTGATCTCACAGATTCGATTTACCGAAAGTTTGCAATGTGGCTTGAACTTCGGTATTGTAAACGATAACGTTTAAACGTTTTAACCAGACGTTCGATTAACTGACACGCGCTCACTTTAAAAATTACACTTTCACGGAATTATCTGCATAGGCACCTGAGCCATTATTCACTTTATTCCTTGTCCGAACTCTTACTCAAAAGCTTCTTATTCTAAAGCTTCTTTCTTTCTTCTACCAATTCATTCTGGTTCATTGCTATTTGCGCCCTCGAGCTAAAGGAATTCGCATTATTTCTAGAATAAATGTATTTAGACCTTTAATCGATATATGACTTTGCATGCTTTATTCCTTATAATTTTATTATTATATATATTTTATCGATGATTGTTATGAGAAGACATTGAAGTTATGATATTCCATATTATTTTTAAATTGGATTTGATAGCATACTCACATTCTTTCTTCTTTTTTAAATTAATAATTAGACTATTTTATATAAAGATCTAGATTATACAAATATATTTTGTCATTAAAAGTGAAAGTTAACTAATTGCAATTTTTAACACTTTTTCTTCAAAAATTAAATATTTGATCATCCACATGTTTAGCGTTTAACATCAAATATTTAAAAAATTCTGACTCATGGATTCTCCTTGTTGCGTATAAATCACGATGTTAACGACGGCACAAGTATGTGTTTGCTATAAACCATCTTGATTTCTTCACTCGATCGGTCGCCTCTCTTGTTCCCAGTTGAACGTTTTTATTTAATCGTTAAACGAAATGGTTTACGTTAAGTCGAGTATTCGCATTTTAACGAGAGAACCACCGTTAAAATCATCCTGCCTCAACCCTCTATAATTCTGATGCTTCATCGCTTGATGAACTTCACACTAATAACGCGGAATGAGACGAGACGAAATGTGAGAGATCGTTTCTCGTTTTTCGTCATTTCTGCATCGTCTCTCGTTTATGTCGTTGCTGTATATAAACTTACTACGATCTTCCCAATACGCGTGAGTTATTAATCACGTGAATTATTAACGCAAGAAATATATCTCTGGAGAATAAATAACGATTTTAAATATGATATCGATCTCGTATACCACGAAATCCGCGGATAAGAGAGAATTTTGGTAGGAGATTAATAATTCGTCTGATGCCGCCGTTATCCTGTATATACGACTACTTCAATATGTTAATGTGTAACGTTGATTTCTGCTCTCGCGTATAGAACTTTTATTTCTTTTGCATAAATATCCCCGCATCTCTGTGCGTAATCCATACGTCGAATCGTGTTCTGTGTTTGTATTTTAATCCGATCGCTACCCTGCACATTGACGTCGAACATTTCAGAATGCAAATTCGTAATCTTCTGTTTTCACATGTTGACATCTTGCGTAAACACCTGGTACAGCGTAATCCATATATTCCATTCGGTTTCGCTCGTATCGGATTATTGCGAGCCACTGATATTACAGAGCGTCATAATAACCAGTTTTTATTTCGTCATTTTGTGAAGAACAGAAACGCACGGGGGTAAAAGAGAGAAGGAATGATTCTCTATAGTCTCGTTCAAACTTAATACATAAATTTTTTTACCTGAAAAGAAGAAGGATAAATACTCGAGAAAAATGTTTTGGAATAATTCTGAATGCAGTTTCACAAAACTACATAGTTACCCAAATAATATAAAGTCCAAAATCAGAACATAAGATGTCTTTTAGACAACTTGTAAGACGTTTTATGTCCACAATTTTTGTTTTCTGGATACCTAAGAAATATTTAGTATTACATAACGTTTATTATATAATCGTTTGGAAACATTTACTGAATATTTAAGAAAGATAAAATAATTTTTGATTATACACGGAGAAAATTTTATATTTAAAATTATTATAATGTGATAGTAGCTGCGGACTATCATGTAAATTATTAAGTTTAAATGCTACAGCTATTTTTTTAAAAACAATAATGCAACGTAATTTTTACAATTTTTCATAGTAAATATTTTTTATTACAAAATCAAAACTTGTCGAATAAAAGTTAGTAAAGATAAGTAAAAAATATATATCTAGCAAATTTTGTTTGCGTACCATAGGAAAAATTAACTGTTTTTATATTAGAATATGGCTTAAGCACTGGTTTAACAAAATAATTACTTTAATTATGTGATAAAAATTAGTATTATCATAGTAAAAGTTTTGTCGGAATCATATTGTGATGGTCCATCGAAAATACACGACATAGTAAAGTGTAATTTAAAATTGTGTTAAAACTTAATATAAAATTTTCTCCGTGTATGAACTTAACAATTAATTAGCATTATGTCATTAAATATTTGATAGCCATTATCAAACTTTTTGTTTCGATGTATGTGCACTCAATAAATAATAAACTAACTTTAAATCAATATATTGTCCTGAGTTAAATTATTCTATTATTTTAGTTAAATTAACCATATATTGAATAGGAACAATAACGACCTATAGAAATGATTAAAAATAATTCAAATTGGGTATAATTTGATATTATGAATTTAACGGTATAAAAACATGTAACGAGAGGGTTATTTCGCAGAGGATGTAGTATCGAGATGCAAATTGCCGATCACAGGGCAACGATACTATTTACATTGTCTAATAGCTGGATAGCGTGCGAAGGGCGTGCGCTACCTTCAGTTTTACCCTTCCTTTCTGCCTCTCTCTTTCGAACAACGTCTGACACGGTCTCGCTCGCCTAAACCCGTTTCCCGGAGCATGGTTTATTGATTTCTCTAGTGCGTAAATACATGGCACGGTACTTCGCTAACGACGCCCACGAGAGAGCATTGCGACGCAAACGCGTACGACCGTGTCGTCGAAAGCAACGTTTTCATAAATTATCGTTCGGTCGTAGCATTCCCCGTCGAGAGAGAGACAGACAGACAGACAGACAGACAGAGAGAGAGAGAGAGAGAGAGAGAGAGAGAGAGAGAGAGAGAGAGAGAGAGAGAGTGCGGTAAAGTTTTTGGCCATGCCGTTACGATCATTATCCGCAAATTGTCCGCAGAGGTGGAAAATCAGACCAGAAACGGATCGCAAACGAGACCGCGAAGAGAATCTGCAAACAATTTAAAACCACTGCGCGATTTCGAAAATTAGGTGCTCAACATCGCTGTTAAATTCGTTTGAATTCACATCTATTCCTTCCATCATTTATATAATTATAAATTAATATATAAATATGTAAAGAATTGATCTATAACTAATATAATATAAATTTTTCTATGCAATTTATACATCTCTCGTTTTAGCAATTATATTGTATACCGTAGCTCTTTCTCAGTTAAATAAATATATGACAACGGCTCGTGAGATTAAATTGGTTCGCGATTTTACATAATGAAATACATCGTGTCGCGTGCGTTCAATATTCAACGCCTTGCAAAACAGGGTAAAATTAGTAACACAAAGATAATGGCTATGTTGTATGGAGCGTTGTAGACCTGCGCAAGTGCGTAAAATACCGAGAAGATACTTCGTGGTAAGGTTTGTTACACAAAGCTGCGTGAAAATGAGCCGTCCACGAAACAAAAGCAATCTGTCCATACATTATCACATCGTGGTATCTGCAATGAGATCTTTTAAATGGGTTATACCCAGCGTTAACCGGGGGGTACCATGTAATTTTCACGCAATACATTATCTAGTGGTTATATTATCTCCCGTCCTTGCGCCGATAATTCTCGTCGCATGCGGCGATGCGCCTCCCGCGATGACTATGGTTCGATGAACGTGATTAAATCTGCTTATCGTAAACATAATTAAATCATATTTACTTATATTATGATTAAACTGCACGTGTCCCTTCTACAAATTCAATTTTCGGAAAATAGTACGTTAATTTACGATCGTAAAGCCGCTTACCGTTTGGCAAACCTAATTCGTTAGATTGCTACTTCTCTGCAGTAAATGTGCCTTTTAATTTATTAATAGATACAAGCGCGAAACTGACACTCGCAGTTTTTAACGTCAGGAAGTATTACCGTGCTAAACGTAACGCGATGCTGCGCTTTAAACAAATCTTATGCGAGTGCTCGTATTTCTGTCAGATCCAACGAGCACGTTCACACGCGAAAACAACACTGTTTTGAACAATCACGCGGAAGTACGCAAATTTATTGTGCAAGGCGGATTACGAACATTGACGGGGTGACCCGGTTTGCGCTACACGCGGCGTCACATACCACTTAAATGTCTATATACACGCATACCACACACACTTGCCGTTCGGGGGAGAGCTAAAGCCTGTGAGCTTAAACTTAGGTGCCAACCAATCACGGTCGCCGAACTGACATAAAGCCAAGGATTTGAGCTCGAATTAAATTTTAAGCGAGAACGTAGCCCACAGCATCACGCATCGTGACGGGTTATCTGCGCTGATAACACGAGTGGCGCGATTCGACGTTGCGAGAGAATAAATGATGTCGAAGAAAACTCCCATCCAGATCATTCATTAATATTAAACAAGGGCATATTCGAAAAGAACGGTTTTTGCTGAAGTATTTCAAAATTTAACTAGACACACACACACGCGCGCGCGCGCGCGCACGCAGATCTGAAAATAATTTTATTGAACTATAAAATAATTATGTAAAAAATTAAAGCATAAGCTGAAAAATTTTAACATTTTAGCAAACAGCAAGTGTCCTACATATTTATTTTGATAGTCCATTGAAGTTATCGTCAGATCTGTATTCACACACAAAAAAATATCATTTTACGTCTAAGAAAATTATTACTCTGTTTATTTATTACGTTATCGTTTATTTATTTTTATGTAATAATTATCTTTAACAAAAAAATATTTTCTTGATAGCAATTTTAAAGTATATATACTTATTACAAATTTTAGAAAAAAAATATCATATCTACAATTGAAAAGAATTTATTTTCTATCGAGGAATATTACGAAATTTTATCGAAAAAACGACCTTTTTCAAATTTATTTTAATTTAATAATCTTAATGAAAGTATTAAATTTGTATATATGTAGTAGAATTCAGAATGTATTTTAAATAAATTTAACGTTGATGAACTTATAATAGATTTACGGATATCTATGAACTTCTGAAATATTTGAAAGTACATAATTAATATTTGAATACAACATATATTTCTCTCTGTATACCTAAATCGTTTTCGTGTAATAACAAGGATTATATTCTTAAATCTGAAAAATATTAATAATATCAAAATGTGGCAGTTAAATACTTTTTTCATTTTACTTCGTTCCGTTATAAATATATAATTTTTGTCTGAAATATAAATAACGTTTTATATCTCGTACTTTCTTCCTCTCTCTCTCTCTCTCTCTCTCTCTCTCTCTCCCTCTCTCGCTCGCTTTCCGGCTCTATTTGTCTATAGACTATGTGCATCTTGAAATGAATATCGAGCATCGCAAAGCAAGCCAGCGTTTATTGTAATGACAATCGATAAAATTCTACGAGGCAACATTAAGCTTAGACTTCCCTCATTGCGATTGGAGCGTGAACTTGCGCGAAGAAATAATGAAGTAACAAAATCCCGAATCTACAACTTGCACGGCGACTTCGTCGCGCCGTTTCCTGTCGGGAAAAGCGGAAACTTTTTCACGGGAGCTTACGACATTACGACGAGAAAGTTTCAACATCTACGAGGAGTTCTCAGACAGAGAATGTGGATCACGTAGATCAAAGGCATACAATGTAGGATACTCTCGATGTATGGCGGAGAAACACTTTCGGAAATTGATGCGCTTATTCTCTGTGAAAAAGCGAGTTTATTCTGGTTTTTATACCGCAACGATTTCAGTAGTTCATACATTAAAATGCAGACGCAAATATGAATTTCAGAATTTTATTTAAAATATCGTAACCTCCCAATAAAGTAAAATTTTAGAACTGTAACACCGCTAAAAATTGAGCATAACAAATTAACAATCCATCTAATGATATACTACTTCGCAATATTACTTTTGCTGCGGTATCATAAAAATATTTAAAAATATACCTATCATAAATTTAATTAAAATTAAGCTCGCTGTGTATACGTAATGAAACGCAACGGAAATCGCAAGTCATTTCACATCGTGCGATTTTCTTTTGAAAAATTTCTAACACCTTTATTTAATAAAAGAGACAAAAGGGTGATCCAGTAATATTTTAATCATTATGATGCGGGATTTGTTTAGAAGAGGGTAGTAGAGACATGTGCGGTTTTTGTGTAAACGCACCTGAATTCGAAATCACGTACACGTTAAGCTCGCGAGAGCTTAGTGACAAAACAAATTCGCGCTTTCAGTCCTGTATATTATCTGGCGTGTTTGCTAAAACGTGAATTTATTCATGTCCGGACGAGATTAAAAAAGGAGTTTCCCCGCTTTCTTGTTTCCGCCGTAAATTATGCAATTGTGTACCTCGTCGTTTCCGCGTCTGCGAGATGCGGAATTTGTTTTTTTTTTTTTTTTTTTTTTAACGCAGGAAGGAACTATAACTTTTTAAAGCAGGTATAAACGATTACGCGAGCAATACATTTCTGCGCGAGCACGACCGCCATTTATTAAACGCGGCCGGACGAACGGTCGCGTTTCGTATATAATGCTCTCGCGTTTTTCGCTAAAACATAAATTTTCCCGTGTATAGGCTCGCCCCTTCTCATCGGGCAAATAAAAGCCCGCCGAACATAAAGAACGGTTCTGGCTGGTTCCCACTGGCCGACATTCCCATCCGCATGTAATATAATTTAGGAACGAATATTTTTAGAAGAGAGAGACGGCAAAAAGCATTAACAGGTACACGCGTTTCCACTCGTGTACACGTCAAGTGTCAATGTAAATTTATCACGTAGTTTCCGCAGAATCATTTCTACAGATTTCGTAAGTAAAAGGATCCTAATTTTGATATATTTCCAACATAGTTCTTCAATTCTCGTTTTTTAATTTATAGGAAAAAAAATTGTTACATCAATTTTCTTGTAAATTTGATGTCTATTGATTTTATTGATTCTATTTTTGTCTATTTTCAATATTATAAATTTTCCTACTTTTTCTTTCTCTACTTTCGCCGAAAGTAGAGAAGTAATAGTAATATATAGCGGTAAGGAATGCAAATACGGCGATTACTGCTGCATATGAGATTGGATCGACTAAATGGATTCTCGTAATATGTGGTAGAGGCAAAGTTAAAAAGTCATTCGAGCCATGGCGGTACTAATTTCTCCCGACGCAGAGTCAATAAGGGGAGCAGGATGCATGTCCTACAGTGCATAGCATTCGATGCATCGGAAAATACACGGCGACGCGTAGTCTGGGTCGACCGTCTGGGTTGACCGAATGCCTGGCGACCTCGTTCGGCAAGATATCACTGAATCATGAGTGCCAGGCTCGAATCGAATGTCGTTACGCGCGTTCGTAGCGATATCCGGTATGTGTACGCGGCTCGACTCCGGTCCACGGTTCGGATAGAATAGAATAGCAAAAAAAAAAGTATAACGAGGAAAAAAGAAAGAGAGAAAGCGAGAGAAAGCTGGGAGAGAGAAACAGGGATAGATAGAGATAGAAAGAGAGGCGGAGTGGAAGAGGGAAGAGATGTAGGTTTAGTATCACGGTTGCCGTGCGGGCACAATTTGGAAACCCGATATCTCAGCCGCGGACGCGGTTGTAACGTCGAAAACCTATTACGTTACAAAGCCGCGTCGTATGCGAAACCGAAATAATTCACGCGCGAGTCGATGCGATGGTCACCAAACCGAATGCGCAGCCCGGCAGACTGTTATGTACCTTCGCGCGACGCTCGCTAGCTATTATTTCGAGTATCATTGATCGATCGATGAAATACCTATCGATATTCCGTGGAACGAAAAGTTGCGGTAAATGCGTGGCGATTCTCGCGAGAAACTATTGTCTTTATCGCATGGAGATCGTGTCCAATCCATCCTCTTGTGCTCGTATGGAGAAAAAGATGGAAAATCTAGATGAAGTTGCCAAATAGAGTGAATATATTAATTAGATGTAATAAAGATAAATAATTTCATCAAAGATAAAAGCATCAACCCATAAATGTCAATTAATTTTTAAAAATACATATAAATGATGATGAATAGATGATTTGCTATTTCTGCATCATTTCATTCAATAAATTTTCATACAGAAGTTATTTCCAATTAACTGATTTTCGAAATCCTCGGGATATATATATAAACCAATATTAAATACTATTTATATTTCAATTTGCATATGAAATCTACAGCAGAGCTTTCGGTCAAGTATCAAAAATATATTTATTTCTCATCTCTCTTTAAATGTTGTTATTTCTGACAAATGGAACGCCACCCAAGGATCGAGAGGTAATTAAAAAATAATTTGTTAAAGCTCAGTAAATAATGCTGGATAATATTTTTAATAAGAGATCCTTTTATTTTGATAAGCAAATAGCAAAAAAGTATCAGTCGAATGTGTAATACAGAAAGAATTAATATCTCTCTCATATTAATTATTTACTTCACGTCTTCAGTCAGAAGTATTCCTACCAGTTGTTGTAATCGTATTGTGGCTCTTATAATTCAAACGAATGACTGATCTCTTGCATATTTGATCGTACTTCTTCAGAATACTTGTAGAACGGGAACAAAGCGAGCGTGGCATGCGCGCAAAAGAGAACAGGGGAAAGAGGCAGGCTGGAAATCCGAGGATGTTACAACCAGCCGCAGGCATCGATGTAACGTCGAAAACCTATCATGTTACAAAGGCACGGGTGTACGCGGAATCGAAATAATTCACATAGTTTTGTTTTGGCGAGCACGCAAATACGCAATACGCCCGATTCGACGTTTCTACGCGACCACGAAAGGGATAGAGATACAGGGGAGAATGAACACGATAGAAGGATGGGCGGAAAGAGAAATTTGTTATTCTGAAGCATTCTTTGTAAAAACAAAAATGAGTCGGTAATACTAGTACCAATTTTGAAACGCGAGATGCGGACGCAAATTACTGTACCGTGCAATGCATTCGGCAAAATTTTCGCCGCGGTAAGTACTTGTGCTACTGCGAAAGTAAGTGATTTAATATGACGAATGTATGTAATATAAGCGAGAGGTCAGTGTAGAATAATGTTGAACGAAAAAGCCTGCAATAAACAGGTACATTTTCAACGTATTTGCAGTAAAATCGCTCGTTTTTGGTGCGAATATTACTTAAATCATCCTATGTATCGCATTTATCCAGGTAAATTCGAAAAAATGCGGATTCTTCTTCGGCGAGTTACTGCCGGGCGTTATAAAGTTCACGGAAAAAAAAGAATCTATTAACGAGGTAGAGCCGAGCTCCCGATGGGATCACAATTAAAAAGCTTCCGCTTCCCATCCGACCCGCCGCCCTGTTCGAGGACTAATTTCGCCGCGAGTTTTATTATATCCTCTCTCTCTCTCTCTCTCTCTCTCTCTCTCTCTCTCTCTTTCTCTTCCTCCATCCTGGTGCAACTCATTACGGACCTTATGCCTACACGCGCACAAATTGCGAAAAAGTTCCGCTCGGAAGAAGCGCGTGGTGGAGTAACGATGTCGGGCATTAGTGAATGGAAACGCTTTTTTTTCGCAGAGAATCGATCTGCCAATTCGTCGTCCCTGTGTTTTCCCCATGTCTGGCAGATATTTAACTACCGTTCAAAATTTTCTATTGGATCTCAAACATCGATGTTTAACATGAACGTTATATATTGTCATAGTGTGCAAATAGCTGCGAGAGAAATTCTGGTATTAATCTGAACGCACATTTTAACAGGAGTCTTTTTTTTTTTATTGTACGCACATGTCAACCCTCTTTAATAAAGCCTGCTATATAATAAACGTGTAATAAAGCCTGCTGTAATAAAGTACACAGGTTTTTCAGCTAATCTTTATTCATATAATTTTTTATGTTCTGCTAGAATCTGTAATTTGACACATGTTTTTCTCTTTCGAAATATATTTTTTAATACTTTGACTGCCAAGCTTGATTCAGCATTAATAAATCAAGTATATTATCCTAACATTTATTATTATTACTTTAATGTCTTATTATTTTTTTAACGTTTCAATATATATTTATATCGTTTCTTTAATATCTCAAATATTTAGTAAAATCATTCACAATCAGATAAATATTACCGTTATTCACAAATGAATGATGAGACCTTGCGAATTTTACGCGTCACCTAAAAATGGATGACATCGCAGTTAATTATCAAATCGATTATTTATCGCGTATATATCGGAGATATTTAAATTAGAAAAGTTTCGATTAGAAAACCAACGAACAATTACAGTGCACGTTACATGCACGTAACTACGTCTATTGATGCATTATTTATTTGGATTCGACCAGCAGAGAAGATGCACACGTAGCGAACACAAGTGCCTCTCGGTATCCTGAGAGACATCCCTAAGGAGCTTTACTCTCATACTGTATTACCGCAAGATTCATGATGCGTTCTATGAACCAGGCCGGTGTAAACGTCGCGAGAGACGGTTAGCCTACGAGAGAGATAGAATATACTGCTTTCTCGAGGGATGATGTTCTTCAGATGTGAGAAGCGGAGATACGGGCAGAAATTCAAGATTATCGTCACACAGGTTGCAACGCAATTCCTCGTAGAAAATATTGAAGGGCTCTTTGAAGGTCTGAAGAACATTCTGCGAAGAATGGTTATCAGATCCTTTTAGAAGTTACTTCCTTCCAATATACATGAGAACTTGTTACTCTCGGAAATCGAATTATAATCGACAGTGAGTCACTGTTAATTAGGTATCAAATAACTTTATGATCTTCTTATGAAATACATTTTCTATGTCTCTTTCAAGCATCTCTCACAAACGAAACACGTTTGTGTGGTCGCGATGTCTTGCAGTTTATTTTCCGTAAGAAGCTTCAAGATGTCGGCACGGCTTCGACGTAAACACTAACCGCAGATATTAAGATGTATGAAATGGGTTCGCTTAAATAAAGGAATCAGTGTCTCTTGATATAAATCTCTAGCATCCGAATGGCATCCTTTACGATTCTACAAACGAATAAATATTTTGCTCGTGCTTTGTATTTTATAAATACTTAGAAAATAATATAAATTATATCTAATAAATTATAAATAGCTTAGAAAACAATTTTTTTTAAATAAAGATAAAATTAATTAATAAAATACCAATATAGGAACAGAGAATTATAATGTATAATTATTCGATTGTTATTATGTTCGGATTTTTTTCGTACGTTACTTGACCCGTTGTAATTCATTTATCGTGCGCAACAAGCAAACGAAAAAACGTCGAACCGGAAGTTCCCGGAAGATCCATTCAGAAACGTAGAGAGAACGTAAGGTTTTTTCCACGCTTTCCTCCTTCTCCGGTACGATTCCTCAGTTATTTGCTGCTAGAAAAAGGGAAGATACGGAGAAGCGGGATAAGGGGAGTGAAACGTTCGAGACTAATGGAGAAGGTTCGAAAGCAGGAAAATAAGCAGCCAGGATGCTCGCGGCGAGATGCTTTTGCATTGAAATGTCCGAAGCTCCACGTTTTCCTGCTATTTCTGCCTTTTCTTGCGAGAAGCTCGGTAAAATGGACACTGAGAGATACGAAGCGGCGTCTACAAAACGCCTTTCAACGGCGAAAACGTTTCGCGCAAGCGCCTCTATCGTCGCCGATAATTATCGCACCGATTACGCGTTTATCGATCTCGATGGCGCGGATCGATGTTCAAGGGAGAATCAATAAAACGTTTCTCCCTTGAAAAACGACAGTGCCTTCTGTCATCGCAAATAATCGTTGCGCCGCGTCTCACGTTGACGCGTAAGCTCTTCACGCGAAGTGTTGCATTATGCAGGAAAAAACGTTAAGCAACAAAAAGGAAACGCTCGTACCGCGAGATAAACCGCGTCCGGAAAATCGGATATTCCCTTTCCTGTCTCGTTTGCCCAATACGAGACGTTGCGGGATTGACGTTGAAGGATACGAAAGCTTTGATAACGGCTCTGGGAATATCTTCCCGACGCTAAATATTCAAGACGCGTGAACGCCGCACAATCGCGCAGCGTGGAATTAATTTCGAAGCTTCTGAATTTACGTTTGACGTTTCCCGCCGGCTGAAGAAATTCCGCCGGCGGACGAAAAGGGAAACCTTGTAGCGTCTGATAAGCCGTAGATGGAAAATCGCGCGGTACTCCCGCCATCGTCCCCACCGTGTTTTCCTCCCCCGCAAAAAAATTCGCCGGCGGACTGACGTTAACGGATGTAAGAGCTCCGGTGGACGGGCCACGGCTGCGAAATTGTTGGCCGTTTTGTAGAATTAGCTTCATGGCTTTTACTTCCCGTCAGGATGCGTCTCCTTGTTTTTCTTTGTTTCGCGCGATATTGCGTTGCTGCGAAAACGACTCCGACGTGACGTGATGCGTAGAGATCGTCCATTCAAAAATCGCAAATTCATAAAAAAAAATGAAAATGGAAAGACGCATTAAACTGATTTTAAACTGGTACCGATAAAATGATACTGATAAAAATATTAATAAATCAAATATAGAATTCTTGGCTTATAAATATAGCGCACAAAATGTCATATATCATTTAACTGTCTCATTAAAACTATACTTGTGGAGTATCGATTTTTTTTAACCGTGTTAAAAAAAAAACAATTCTGGACTTTATAAAAATTCTGTTAGGTGCAGAATTAAGCTGATCAAAATTTTTTGCAGCTCATCATGTTTGAGTTTTCTACACAAATATTTTGATGAATTAACAAAATTATTTTTAAAATTGTATCTATAGCTAAATTTTTAGATCTTTCAGCAAAATCGTTCTTTTCATGTAATCAAACACAAGAGCTTTCAAGATTATGAGATAAAATGACGCTCATATTGAATGTTATTCATTAGAAACAATTTTCCAGGTTTTAGTAATTAAATTTATATCAGTCCTGTACCAATTTTGTTAAAAATAAATATGTCAAATATATACATATAAAGCAAACGATACAACATTTCGTCCGCCACTCTGCATTTCGCAAATTGATTGTACGAACTTTTACCTCCGTTCAATTCCGAGATGATGCCACACCTAATAAAATTTTCACAACACACATAGAATTTCCGTTCACACACAGTTAAAAAAACCGATACTCCCCAAGTATAGTTTTAATGAGATAATTAAATCGTACAACATATATCACAGAGCGCCACTCTATGAATATTTTTCGCTCCTTTCGGAATCACAAGATTTTTCATAGATGAACTGATAATATTAGACATGTTAAATCAGCACAGAGATGATGCGGCAGCTTGTATCGATTATCGAAATATCGTTCTTCGAAACGAGCGAAAGGTTCTATTCTCTCTCGACGCAGTTATCGCGTACGGTCAATATCGAACCCGCGGGACGTCGCGTTACGTACTTTTCATGCCAATACGCGCAGTAAAGAAAAAGGGAAGAGAAAAAAAACCGGGCGAAAATGACAGTGCGAGAAGAACGAGCGGTGCGAGCGAGCGAGCGAGCGAGCAGATATTTTCCCCGCGCTCGCCGCAGGCTGTTGATTTAGCCGGTCTATTTTCCCTCCTCTCTCGGTCGTGCGCCGATTCCATCCTTCTCGCTCGGATTCTTTCCCTTTGTCCTTCTTCTTTTTGCAAACCCGATTTCGCCTCGGGCGATCTGTTTCAGGTAATACACACGCGTTTCCCTCCCTCGATCCCACGCATTGCGTTGTCGCCTAGAGCGTCCACGTGCGTGCGTGTGCAGAGTGAATATGTGTTATGCATTTCGTTGCATTGAACAATTGTCCGCCCGTCCCGCGGCTAATATCCTTTTCGGTTCAATTATTTCATTAACCGTGTCTTCGCCTCAAAGTAGCCTGCCCAGCCGTCCCCATCTCTGCGTTCGACAGCTTCTCTGTTAGACGCGGGATTATTATCGTCGACAAGGAGGCAATTTTTCACTTCCACGCTTAATCAATGACGAATCCGTTTCGAAGACAGATCGCCTTTCGGCTGCGAGCTAGATCGGTTCGGTTAGAACCGCTTTATCAATGCACGAAGCAAATTTGCCGGAACTTTCCACGGTGAAATTAAAAAGTGAGAAAACGCGGGTAAACGAGAAGTGCATTTAATTTGTCTAATGAGCTGCGTCGATAAAAGATCTTTCATGCGCAGGTGAGAACGATAGCTTTTCTCGGAATAATGAAACGACGGGAGAATCGAGCACGTGCAGCATTTGCAATACTCGAACGTATATTTTATTTTTTAGTTGCACGAGGGGTTGGCGCGTAGGGAATTTGAGAAGAACTGGTTTTAATGGACTCTATGAATTTTATATATTATGAAAAAACGAAAATGAAAAACAATACGGTATGCTTTTCAGTTTTCCCCGGCGATTTTCAGCTTTTCGTGATTATCATCTGCAAAAATAGAATAATCCTTCTCGCGCATAAAAAGATACATACGTTGCGTACAACTTAATGTTTAACCGTGTAAAAATTAAAGCCCGGAATTTCAGAATTCGTGGAGCATCCGGAATAAAGATATGTACACCTACGATATATAACATAATCAGTTCAGCACAAAAATCACCGTAACTGTTTGGTGGTTTCTGACCTAATCGAATCAACTTATGTTGTGTGCCTACTATATTTACGTCGAGAGAGAGAGAGAGAGAGAGAGAGAGAGAGAGAGATTCTTGTATTTACTCCTGTGTCGGAAACAATTATAATAACCTTTGTGCTTAGATCCTCATTCAACTAAAAATACTTGAATAAGAGATTGGCTACCGTTTAGACAACTTTTAATTGATCTGCCATATGCAGGATAGTGTTTAGAATAAAATAAGATGCATAAAATAGAGACTATAATATATTTGATGCTACAAATGCATTCTTTGATTGATGAATTGGTAAAATTCTTTCTTCCCATTGATTAAGCAAAAGTTTCGAAACATTTATGGATCGAATCAAAATGAAATAATAATAATAAAAATAAAAATAGTAATACTTAGCTTTATTCACGTGCAAAATATAAAATTATAAACGTGAAACGCAGATGTAAATTACAATTAGTATTTCAAAAAGTAAGATATCAGCAATAACGTTATTTAGCCTAGATTTTATTATAATTAAGTAATAGGTGGCATAAAATAAATAATTGAGAAATTACAATTACGAATAATAACACAGTCATAATGACATATACATAATAATGACATAGTAGAAATTTCGCACATACAAAATAATTATTAAATGCGATGCATGGATATTTCATTTTAGCCATATCCAATATATGCTGCCAATATTGAAAATCTATAATATACGTAAACTATAAATGTTTAATATTAACAATGTATATCGGAATACAATCACTATCTCATTTTATCTTATACGCACTGTCTTAAATATGGCAGACGATGGTCAATCTTTTACTTGAGATTCTCTACACTCCTCGTACCACCTTTCTATTAGCAATTGCGCGAAATCAAACGAACGCGCCTCGTTCATTTTCTCCGAAGACAATATTTATTCGCGCTAATTGAATGCGTCATCAATATTTACCCTGGCGCGCGCATTAGGTAACGCATATATATCCGTATATCCAACAATCGTATCCTACCCCGCCACGCCACTCGAAAGTGTATTAAACAGCTCGCACTGGTCGCGCGCGTATCGATAATACGCCGTCGCTTACAATTGCCGCATTATTTAACGCTTTCGTTCGGCCGTTTAATGCAATTTCAGGAGCGTATGCGTAGTCACGATCGGCCAGAACCCGCCCGTCTGCCGGATCCGATCAACGCGCACGCACGTGCACACACGCAGCGCGATACGACACGGCGGGGAGGAGAGGGGGAGGAGGAGGGAAGGGGCAGGGGATGCAGTGTGCACGCAGCAACCCTGGAGGCGGCCTCTCCGGGTCGAGACGCATTGTTGGTTTTCCCCGCTGGTGTTTGCACTGTCCTGTAGTATTGTTACGCGGTGAGCACTCTCGCCACCTACGCCGCTCCGTCCCCGTGGGAGCGACGCACAAGGCGAGGGCATCTCATATTAGCCGCTTAATTGTCTCTATTTGTCGAAGCTCACCGCTCGACGATTCATCCCACTGGGGAGAGAATGGCCACCGCACTTCTGACCGTTTCTCGAAGAGATCACCGAGGGTGTATATCGCGATTAAACGTCGGAGAAGAGTGAAACGGTACAATTGCCACGATTTGCGAAATCCTCGGCGAAATCTTTCTGTTACTGACTGAATAAATTCATTTGGACCGTTTAAGAAAAGGGAGTTAATTAAAGATCCGTCTTTTTTAGGAAGAATATTTTCGACAGTGTTAAAAAAAGTAACTAAATAAATTAATGAAATTTATATAATGTCATTATTAATTTTGATAAAATAAAAGAAAACGTAGCAATAAAATCTTTTTTGTATTCAAATGATTAAAAAGATATATTTAAATAAAAATATATATTCAATATTTTTAAAACAAAGCTCTTTGTTAAATAAATAATTCAAACTGAAAAAGGACATTTTTATATTAAAAAAACATTCATAATTATTAATACAAGATATAAATGTACGGCTAATTTTTTAATTTATGTTTTATTTCGATAAGATGTAAATTTTTCCATTAACGTTCTATTTTCATAAGCCAGTTTTTTTGCTAAATTAGTATGTCAAATGATACTTAACCTCGTTTTAAAAACAGTCGAGAATAATTATCGTGGCACAAGAAAGCGATTTCAAAATATCAAGAAATACGTTAGCGAATAGCAAGCGCGCTCCTAATTCCGTAACGAAGATATTACCACGGCGGTAAAAAAGAATTCCGAACAAACGTCCTTTTCACATTGTACTGTTGTCTTTGTCGTATTGTACGAGTTGAATAGTTATTTTTTTCCTCAGTTGAATTGCACTCTGTAAATATTTCAGTCTTTGCGCGTTCATGGAGGTTTATTTTACATTCGTTGTTACGATATGTAGTCGTCTATTCCTAAAAAATTTAAGTGCCGTAACCTCATGCCGTGATACGAACAAAGCAGGAAATTAAAGAGAGACTCAGTAGTTAAAATTACATACAGAAACATGTGCCACTTGAAAGAAAAGAAGACGAATAATTTAGAGTATTAGCTCTTGTTTAGCGTAACGTGAAATTACAGACTTCCTTTTGTTTTTTGTTAAATGAATAATTCAAACCGAAGAGCTATGTATATCAGATAAAAAAAGAACACTCAATAGTCATTAAATATGATTGTATCGTGATTCTAACCACACGATCGATTTCCATTAACGTTTTATAGTGGGATAAAACCAGCGTTTCTTTTTTTTTTTAGATTAACAGGAATTTTTTCAATAGAGAGAACAGATATTTTGATATCAAGATTTTTTTATGTCTTTATGTATTATTTAATAACCACAAGATATGATAATAAATACCATAAAATCACCATATATATTGAAATCACGATAATACCTGTTACGAGGGAAAGGATAAAATAAGTCCAGCAGACTCATCTCGTTCGGATGAGAGTATATAACTTCGTTATAGCGTTTCTTGTTTCTGCTTTTATAAATACCGGCCGACCATAGCGGCGCCGTCGCGAAATCTTCTTTAATCTCATGGACGAGACTATTTACGTCGAAGACAACGGATAATTCGATTAATTCTTACCGTCGGCGATAGATCTGATTAAAATGCAGCTTTGAGGTAGCACGACGACAGGCCCGATGTGACCTTTAGGTATATTTAATCGAACCGGAATGACCTCGGTATTAAATCCTTGGGCGAACGCCAGGATGCCAATCTACGTTCTAATCACGTTTGTTTCGGTGACACAAAGGGACAGACGGAATAGGACGTCGAGTCAAACGACCGAATGTTGCGTATATTGCCTTATGTAAGAGTGCTTTCTTCAAGAATCCCTTTGGCCTCTCACGAGCACGTCGAGGCGCCAACACGCCGATAAATTTACGAAACACGCTACGGCGAGGTAAATTAAATACAGTTAAGGACCTTAGCTTTGAAGCCGTGCGAATTCTTCCGTGAGAAGTCGCACGCGAGGTTCTTAACCCTCGTTATGATTCATGTACGATATTACATGATTATTTTAATATAAAGTTTTTACAGAGCCTCTCTCGTTTTCTTTTTTAGCTAATCGAAAATTGCATAAAAAATATACGTCATGTGAAATATATCGACTTTGTTTCGCTTCGGTTAGTTATCTCTTCTCCGCTTAATTTCAAAGGTTTTATTCCGAGGCTCTTGCTCGATTGTGTTAAATGAGTCGCGACTCTCCTATCTCCGCTGACTTTACGTATGCGTGCATTTCAGCGTGTTGCCCTACTTTCAAGCCAAGCAGAGAGAGAACTTTCAGCTAGAATTGATACAAAAAAAAAGACAGATTTAATCACGAAGATCCACTCGTTCTTTATGTATGAAACATAATACGATATTGGATCAGAACGCTTTATAGTGCAAATTTGTCTAAAACTGGGCAGTCAGCCAACGGTCACTATATGCTTGAAATTTTAACTTTAATCCAACGAATATAAATTGCGAGAGATTCAAATGGCGACTGGAATAAAATTCCCGAGTTTATAAAATATATATAAACGTTCGAATAACGAAAAAAGAGAGGAACTTTTTAAGAAAAATTTAATTCCAAATTAATCGAAGAGTTGTGTTATTAAAATCAAAATGGAAATAAATCGTTACAGAGATTGTAAAGAATTAATAAACTATTAAACTTACCTAGACAAAACCTCGTTGTTACATAATATCGAAAGCCATTAGGTAATCTCGAACTTTCTACACAATTGAACCACATCACGTACCGTCAAATTTAATTACAAATTACACGATATCACGTGCAAACTATAGCGAGGACATGTCACGCTACCCGGATCATCTTAATGACTTTAAATTAGTGCGTTAATTACGAGATGGAAGTTGAGAGCACCATACAATTATATAGGGCTGTTTCGGCAGCTCACTGCAAAAAAGTCAGCGTGTAAGTTGACAACGGCGTTACTTACACCGCGGCGAGACCTAATTTGCGATAATTCGCTCACGTATACAGTCGCTGAGAGCGGCCGAATTACATTCTAATTATGTAGAGTACCGCGGCGCATACCTGACGAAAGTTTCATCAAAGAAACAGCGAACGACATTCCTGCAATAAACCCTGATTAGATTCCAAACTGCATTACGTGAATTACGCAGGCTACGCAGACTACGCAGACTCGTGTGCACCTACGCTACTGGCTGCATGCATATTCCTATGCTTGAATATCAAATCAGGCGCGGTCTATAGTCGTTCGGCTCTCCTTCATTCATTAATTTGCATCTTGCGTTACACCGCGCTACATAGCGACGATCTATTAATGATTACCGGCTCATGCAAATGCGATACTCGGAGGAATACGTGAAGGCGTCCGGAAAGTTATAGCAGCAAGTCGCATTCATTATTAACACGCACTTGATACTCCTGTTAATCCGAATGGCGTAATAGACTACCGGCGCTAATGCGATAATACCAATCGGAGATTTATGTAACTCGCGAGAATTCCCATAGAGAATTTCTGCGGAGAAATGCTTTTTACATCCCAGACGCCCGGACTCTTCCTACGCCGCAGCGCGATACCGTCTGTCCGCCGCTGGTTAAAAACTTTTAATGATTTCCCGAAGATTTGTCAGCGTATCGTGACGTGCCTGAGGTGCTCGCGGAGATGGATCGCTCGGGTGAAAAATAATTAGCGTTATAACTCAGAAGGGAAAATCGAGAGAGCGGGAGTTGGCGGCCGGATGTGCGAGCGGATGGGAGGGTGCGGCTGGTTTGTATCGGCGTTACATGTGATGGATTACAGCGATCAATGAAAGGTTGATCAGTCGGCTGATTGATTAGATAAGTTTCGGCGGTGTAACCGAACGAACCGCCACGTGAATTCCCGACACTTCAGCCGATCTTTCGTCTATTTTTCTCTACAAGTTCTCTCTCTCTTTCCCTTCCTCCTCTCTTCCTTCCTCCTCCCTCTCTCTCTCTCTCTCTCTCTCTCTTTCTATCTCTATTTCTATCTATCTTTTCCTCAGCGGCGTAGCTCTTTTATTTATTCATGTCGACCATACCACCCACGACACGCGCTACCAGGTCAGCCATTTTCGCGGGTCAAAAACGAGCAGTAGAAGTCAAGAGTCACGAGGGAGAAGAAATTAAGGTCGCGACCAAGAGCTGAAATTTTTAGTAGCGTCAATTCTTTCCCGCCGTCTCTTTTTCGCCCGTACAAATGGAATTTGGAAATTGCGTGAGTCCTCACTGTGGCATTTGGGAGAGAAAAATAGAGAATGATCACCAACATTGCTCCGTTTTCTGGTCTGCATTTCTTCTATCTTTCGGTTTCTCAAATTTTATAAATCCTCATATTTAACTTTCATTAAATTTCAAATTGTTGTTTTCATAACGATTTGGAGATATAAAGACGAGCAAATTGGAGAATAGATATTGTTACAGAAAAGTGTTACACTATAACACATGACCGTAGGAAATTTATATTGATAACATATGAATGTTAATTGTTATAGTTTTAAACCAAATAATTGGAGTATATGTTTTGAATAAAGACTTCTATTGCTTAATAAATAATCATCAACTTTAAATTAAATTTTTCCCTTAAATATTTGCAGTTCTTCCACTCTTCCATGTATTCGTTATGCAACCGATATATAAAGTAATAAAATTGAAACAAAACCACAAAAAAACATTTTCAGTTGCTCGAAATCATCCATCTTTGCACTTTTGATTGTTGTATCGAAAGCTGAAATGCATTCGGCAACGGTAGCGATTTACAGATCGTTGCTTCCAAATGTTATTCGCTTTCCGAGCATTCCCGGAATTTTGCATATCCCGTGCGTTACCTCGAGTTGAGTATCAGTAGCGCGTAGATGTTGCGCCGTTATTCGATGCTGTCGGGCGCCGGCCGAACCTGGGAAAATACGCTGCGTCGTCCCTTCGAGCTCGAGGTCATTGATTCTGAACAATTTTCACCTCGCCACGGTCTCTCAAGTCGGGCGAAAATTTACGCGGGGGTTCACCCCGGCGAGACCGACAACCGACATCAAGTCGGAATGTTTCCACCTCGCATTCGTGTTTCCCTGCAGACGGCGTTTCCACGGGTCAAAAATGAAGGGGAAAAAAAGAAAGAAAGAAAGAAGACCGCATCACGGCGGAACAAGAACGAGCAAGAAATTAAGATCGCAAACCGTGACTGGAACTTTCAACGTCAGCCGTCCGTGATTCTCCTCTTCGTGTTCTGCTCGCGAAAAGCGCGGCATCCGGAAACCCCGAGACGCGGCGGTGAACAATGAGTTCCGTCTTTCATTCATGCGAAAACGCCTATGGCATATTTTGGGATTTAATCCTAAAATAACGAGGCTCGAGCTAGAATGCAGAAGAAGCTGAATGCTGAGCACTTTCTCAAAACTTTCTCGTGTTAATTATTTTCTCACTGGCTGAAAATGTAGAATGTTAACATTTAAAGAAAAGATCAAAGGCAACAAAGCAATTCTATATCTTGCTACGATCGCAACGGCTGTGCTTTCGTATTAAGCATTCTTATCGTGCCGCAGCATCCCTTTCTTTGGGAAAGGGAAAGAAGCGATTCGACGCGGTAATGCATCGGCGCGATCCTGAAGTCCTCTCGCGCCCCCGGGTCCCGTAAATCCTGAACGCAATTAGTAAAGTGACGCGCCAACGTCGCCCATCCGAGTAAACTCGAAACTTCGTCCGTTTACCTGCATCCGTCTTGAAAGTTTCAAAATGCACAGCCAAACACAGCCGAATGGCTGGCGGTTTGGAGAACGACGAACCTCGCACTCTCTTCCGTCGCGAGCGTTCACAAAGGAGGGAACGTTGGCGAGAAATACAAGAGGAAGAAGAAGCTATTTACTGCGGGCGTCGCGCGGCGCAAGAAACCATCGAGTTATAGACAATCGCGAGTAAGACGGGATAAGAAGACCCCGCCCCGGGAGTAGAAACGATAGTTGAACAGAGAAAATGGAAAACTATAGAGAGCCGTGGAGAAGAGAAAGATATCCCTCTGGATATCTTCATCCGCTCGTTCTTCTCCTTCACCGTATTTTCTTCTACTCCTTTTCCGCTCTCTGTCCCATTCTCCATCGCGTAGTATCTTATGCTGCATGACCTGAGAGGTAATTCCTTTTCGTTCTACATTCGTAAATGGAATATTGGGCGTTCGTTTGTCCGATACTTCGATCGTCGATGCGTTCTACTTCAGCACTTCCGCTTCATTCACTTAAGTCTCTCTATTCCACAACAAATATATCACCGACCGGATTTTCTAATGTACCTGACATATGTAATGTGACCAGACGTTCCACTTTTCGGCGGGACTTTGTCTCGCTTTTAAAGTGATTGTTTCGCTAGTCAAAACATGTCAAGATACAAAAACAATTTTATTGAAGTATCTAAAAATTTAGACAGATACGGACCGGTATTCATAGACGATTCTTATATTTGAGTCTTAAGTACAGTCAAGATACAGTCATAAACCAATCAAGGGGTTGTATTAGCATCTTAAAACATTACTTAAGATGATTTTGAAATAAAAATGACGGACCATAAAACTGCTCAAAGATCTTAAAATAATTGAAAATAATTACGTAGGAAATTCAAGCAAGATAAGCACTGCTGCAAAAAATTTTGAGATTCTAGCAATCAGTTTGAGTGTTTTACATAATTTATTTTGATGATCTAACAAAATTATTTTCAAATTTAATCTTGACTTATAATAATAATCCTTAAGCTGTAAAAAGTTAACCAATTATTTTCATTGTGAGGAAAATAATCGATTATAATTGATCAATTTCTTACATTAAATTAGTTACCTCTAATAAACAATTAGATGTGAAATAATTATTCGTTGACAGTTATTTTTGACCAATTTTGCTTACATATATTTTTATATTTGTCCAAGGTCTTAAGCAAAATGTACGTGGTTTTTAGCCTATAAATCTAGTTTTGAACATTTTGATATTTGTAACCTAACATAAATCGTCCCGCTTTGGTTCTAAAAATAGTCATATATTGGACCTACATCATAAATGTAGCCAAGATCAATGTGTCCTCGTTGTATAGTTTTCGACATTCTAAACTAATGCACAGTTATTTTGGTTTTCACTAATCCACGGTTCTTCTGTCGCAAAATCGATCCGCGATCTAATTGCGCCAGTTTGTTCGCTACGTTCGCGTGCGGAAGTTCACAATTCCTGCATAGTGACGTAGATACGAACTACCCTCTCCAATTCGAATCCAATCAACGAATACTCCGTTGAGACGGCCGCATCGAAGGACTATGTGACGTGGAAACGCTGCTATATGTCGCGGTGCGATATTATTCATATGCCGGCGACGCGTTTGGCTCGTCACTCCGGACGCAGAGGCAATATAACTTTTTTCCCAACCCCTCCACTCTGGCTGGCTTGTGCCTGTTCGAATACTCGTCCATCTGTCCCTCTTTTTTTTTTACTCTCCGTTACGGCCACGCGCGACCGGAAATGACGCCGGTCGGTACTTAGAATCGCGCGGATACTTTCTCTTTCGACCGCGACTTCCAGTTGGTTACGAATACATGTTAATCTTTTTTTGTACAGACGTTATATTGTGAATGCAACATTTTTTTAATTTCTGCATATTTACTATTTGTAAATTTATACACTGAGAGAAAAGTGTTTGATGCTTATGACTATAATTGAATTATAAAATTATTATGATTGAGAGTACTAGTAGCATCAAAATTAAAGATCTGATCTAATTTGAGGGGAATGTTATTATTTCAGTTTGTGATTGTGTTGCAAGTCCGAAAATAATTGGTGTGCGATCATATATATAAAATAAATTTATTTAAAATACATATAGATATATTATTCTAACATCTAACTTTAATCTTTATAAGCGTTTCTCTTACTTTGTTAGTTATGATGTTTTCATATAAAATATGCTGAATCTCAACAAGAATATCATTTTCATAATCAACAATAATTAATATATTTACTGATAATAAATTTATATTTCTAATTCTAGAAATGTATAGTTGACACCCAAAATAATTATAAATTATAGTTTTTACATCATAATTATAGCAATTAATTTTTTCTCTCAATGTATGTAAGAAAAGAAACACAAATTACAAGAATACGATTCAGTATGGCTTACGAATAATTAACTTGTTACAACATGTTTAGCTCCGTTTAATTAGCTCGTCATTACGCCAATTAGAACGTAGTACGAACGTACAGTACACACGATCTAATCATTGCGAGATCGTTAGGCCTACATTGACGGAGCCATATCCTGCATAACTGAATGATCCATTTTACCTAGTCTAGTAGACGCTACTGCCACAACGTCGACGCCAAAGTGCGATTAAATGTAACGTAATATTACTACCTTATCACCACAACGTCTCGTTAATGATTCCCTCCACGAGATAATCATATGATACATCATATATGAAAAGATCAAACTATAGATGAAGAGGAAATCCCAATCGTAGTGGTTTCAATAGAGAGATACCAATTATAGCTTCAATCCGATTCAATTCGGATTATGACCATCATTAATTGAAATTATAATAGTAATTCTCGACATATGTAATTTATTATGGGCTTGTCGTCGTTTCATCGAAGTTTTTAGTTTCCAGCGAGGTTAATAATTGGCTTAGATACAGATTTCGGGTTCGAAACTATTTAGTATCGAACAACGTATAATGATAAATTAATAAATTCCCGTTAATACGGACTTCACGCGCGGGAACAGTGGCAATTCAATTATCTTATGCTCACCCATGCAGTTTATATGTATCCTATGTAACCCACATCTTCCGCGCCATTCCACCATTTTCCAATTATCCCGCAATAATGAGATCTAATACTCCATTATTACAACGTGCTGGCTACTTTATCGCTTAAGGAGGATTAATGACGACGTCCGCGACTACTAATTTTATTATCGTGGGCTAACGAGTATACCCATTTCGTATCCGGCATCATATGAAGGGGGAATTAATCATGTAATCGCCAGGCATACTTGTAATAATAATTTCGCAATAACTTTGCCGGGGCATAAAATATCTGTTTGATTAATCGACGCTCGCAGTTGCATAGATCCACAACGTAATAGAAATGAGTGAAACAGTTATTACGATGGTTTTCTCTGAAACTACTTTTTAGGTACTTTAGTAACTGCTGTTCGATATAATTCAACATCGCATCACAAGCAGCAATTTAAACTGATGCAATTTATTTTCCTGAAAGTTTTCAACTTCTCTTTTTCCTTAAAAAAAAAAATAAATAAATAAATAAAAAATGTACTGTTTCTTCTATAATTCATTCGTCCTTATCTCTGTGTCAGTATATGTCAATGTATAATGTAGATAATTACATTTTAATGAAAGTCGACTCGTAATAATAAACAAATAATTTAATTTTATATTATTCTTGCCTTTCATCCTGCATTTGGCGCAACAACGATACTGCTGTCGCAAGATGAGTTTAATTGTCTGCAATACAAAATTAAACTGCAGGCCCTCTACGCTTTTTAAATCGACAAACAGTTATCGCAGGGCGCAAACTGCAATCGCTTGTCATTATTTTGGATTATCGGTTACCGTTAATTGACGGTCGAGCGCAATGTATCGTACAGTCTGTTCCCGATCGAAACTATTATCGGGTCAACGAATATCACGACGATGCCTGTCACGGTGAGAAATAACACGATCGGTCGAATCGAACAAAAGAATTAACGGGAAAACCGTAGGATAGTATCACGCTTCATAAATATCTCCGTAAATCAATTAATTGACATGCTATGTACGTCGGACTCGCGTTGTAAAATGTTTGCCGGAATATCAATTGTTTATTATGAAGCACAATGATTGATCAAATATGTACAACAACCATATCATCGCAATTATATTTTAATGAATAAACAAATAAATAAATTTCTTTTGTGTTGCCCTCGGGCAGAAATTTTCTCCTGATTCCCTTCAGCTAGATGCTCGTAGGATTACGTAGCAGTAGATTAGTTATCTTAAGATAAGCAAGTTATCGCTAGTTTGGTAACATCCACGTTACTAACAACAAACAAACTATGACGCTTGCACCCATACCTATTATCCATTAATGCAGAATACAGAACAGCATAATTAGATGCGCATTAAGCAAACAATTTAGCTCTTGCGCTCGTGCAAATTGGCGCATCGTGATCTGCATTGAATAAATAACGTTATGGCTATCCAAACGTGAAGCGTAAAAACTTTATCTTTTTTTAAATATCGTCACGTTTTGTTTTTGCAGCTCTTTTCTCCAGTACTGAATTCGATATCGACAAATATCATGCAAAATTATAAAATTTTGATAACGCCGGTCGAACAATTTATTTAAATTTTTTTACATTTATTTCGCTCTCGATCTCATTTTTATTCCTAATTTCTGTTTTTCCCTCGTATCTTCTTATTAGAAATTTTATCTTCATCTCTTTTTGCATTACGCGTCCTTCTCCAACCGCAGCGGAGCAGCAAGAGGAGCGTGCTGATTGGGAGGCTAATCACGCGCTACTCTCCATTACATTAATTAAAACTTAGCTCTCAACTCTACTCGGCTTCTACGTCACCTGCCGCGCCATTCGCGTTGTCCTTTCCTTCCTCTCATCCTGCTCGCGTTCCCGATGTTCCCGCGATCACTTTGTCTTCGCCCATTCGTCTATCTACCCACGTATGCCATCGCTTGTGTATCGCATTTCCTAAGAAAATCATGGTTGCCTCCAACAACGTGGATATGAATAAATGATAAGCTTGTTCTTCACCGAATTGCTTAAGATTGATTCAACCGAGAGTACCCTTCATCTACTACCGTTTTTGTTAGAACAAAATTCTCAATATCTCTTCATTAATTGTGTTTTCACAAAATCAATAATTAATTATAAAAATCATTCCTCCAAAAACTATTTTTGTCTAAAAAATTTAAATTCAAAACTAAATATCACCGCGTTACTCATACAAGAATTCTGCAATTTTTTTAATCAAATATTTTAAAACAATTTCACAAAAATAAATAATTTGTAATATTAATATAAGTGGAAAGAATCTACGGAAGTACGTACAAATAAAGATACTGGTATTAAGATTGTTCTCTTTTAAGAGTGTTCTCTATTTGCTACTCTAGTTTTGCCTTCAGGAGTCGTTCCCAAAGGGTTGCACTTTCAAATAGGTACCAAATGGAGAATTACTCTCAATTCAACGTCCACCTTGAACGTCCCGGTGTTCCATAGAGTTTTACTGTCGAGAATTGTTCTCAGATTGAGAAATTTCGAAACTTTAATTTTAAAGTAGCTATTTAAAATTTGTAATGTGTATTTAAAATTTTCGAACAAATATTTATTCACAAGTATCTCTACAATTCTAAATAAAGAAAATATTAATAAATTTATTTTAATTTTGTATTATTATACATTAATTTTGTAATAATTAATTTTGTATTAATAAATTATTGTTGGATTGTGTTAATAATGACCTACATAATAATCACCGTTTATGTTTATAATCGGAGTATTCAGTAACAAAGATCGCGAATTTGTGAAATTATTCCGCGAATTAGAACCTCGCACAAAAGATTTGCTTGCAGTTGGCAAAACCGCTTAGCCCATTCGACGTAATCCCTACTCGACCCAATTCGACCGTCGCATCGGCGAGTGTTGTAGAAGAAAAAAGAAAGTAGAACGGGCGGCAAATAAATAACGTTCCACCACGGATAATGGTATATTTATTGAATGTACAATTAAATATCCTATATCGACGAAAGGGAATGAATTGTTCTTGCGATTCTATCGCGAATAGTCTCGCTTTATTTTTCTTTGTTCGTACATTCATCCTCCCGGGAGAATCAATAACGACCGCGAAAAACAACTTCCCTGCTCGCTAATGTTACGATTATAGCCGCACGTTAATCAAGTCGAACGATCGGCACAAACGCCCACGTGACTATACGATCAGGGTTGCTACAGAAAATAAATTTTAAAATTCCCTGACTTTTCGAGGTAAAAATGGAAACTTTCCAATATAAAATATGTAAATTTTAACACATTTAAAGTCAAGAGTTGTAGGAAAGCTAGCCTATATTATTAAAAACAACGCAAAAAAGACTTAGTAACATACTAAAATTTTGGGTGCAAATTCAAGCTAACAAAAAATAAATTAGTATTAGAAAAAAGAATGCAGTTACGAAAAAGAGCGATCAAATAAAAATACTGAATAAAATATAAATTTTAATTATTTTATTAAAATCGTGTAAAGTGTGCAAGTTTTGAACGTATTCATATTTCATTATAAACATCAGATATAATATTAAAAAATTATCTGGAATAGGAGCAGTTTAAAGAAGCAAATTGTGAGCACACACACACAAATTCCAAAATTCCAGACTTTTATATTTTCCCCTGACTTTTCCCAGTTCTCCATGACCAATATCAATTTCCCTGACTTTTCCCAGTTTTCCAGGTCTGTGGCAACCCTGACGATATTCGATGTAGGACGATGACCGGTGATAATAATGTCTATAGAACGCGATTACATATCTTTAGTTAGAGAATTATCCTGACTTAGCTCAACTAAAAGTTTAATTCTAAGCTATGAACACTGCCGCATAGCACTACGTATATATCGCGAATATTATCCGGACGAAATGGACCACGGTTTTAACGTCTTCGATGAGGATATATATATATATATATATATATATATATATATATATGTATATATATATATATATATATATATATATATATATATACACATGGTTTGGATGGTAGCTGAGGGCGTGGAACGGCTGCCGCAATAGCAAAATTGGAAAAAGTGCCGATCAAACAAAATTAATTGGTTTCCCCGCGTCGAACTGCAACAAAGCAACTCTCGTTTCGAGCGAGAACGAGCCGATCCGAGGTCCTTCTCAGCCACGAATTATTTCGGAACTTTACTATATTCGGCCGATATCGCTTTTGTAATTCTATCGCGGGATAAAAGATCGTGTTTGACTAGAAACTGCCGCGCGAAAGTATACAGACGGACGGCGCACAGTCTATTCTGCCGAAATATAACATGTGGACCGACGTGCGACGTGCGGATTTTGCGGAAACCGTGTTGGAAATGGAAATATAGAGAAAACTCTGGTTACACAATCAAGCCAGCGAGAAATGTGTTCTTTTCTATAACGTGATCGAACCTCGGAAATTCGTCGTTTCAATTATTTTCCCATGGTGTCGATTCATGGGGAAACATGATGGTACAATAATCTCGTTATACTATTGAAAAACTCTACCGAAAATATTGAATAATCTGCTTCATTAATTTTATGTAAATATAAAAGAAGGATTATCTGCTTTTTTCTTAATTTAACCTTTCATAGGTACACTGAGTCTTTTTCAATCCAGGCGAAATTTCATTCTCAAATTTCTTGGCACAAATTTCAATTTTTATTAAATAAAGGTTTTGATATTTAAATTAAATAATTATTTGGCAATGTAGCAAAGATGTTGAAAAGTAATCCTGATTGTTTTCTACACTTTCTGAAAGCTTAAAATACAGTACAAAAATTTTGGACTGGACCAAAAAGACTCAGTGTGTCTATAAAGATTAATGATAATTTTATTAATTTAGCGTCAATAAAAGAATTTTCGAACCAAACATTCATAGTGCAATCAGATTTTGAATTATATTTTTAAATTCTTATTCCATTTATGTGTATTAACACATAAAATATATAATGTAATTACCTACGTAAAAGAAATACGTACAATTTATTTTTTGCAAAACGAGCTATTTAAAGTTTCGAGGAAAAGCTATGGAAGTAATTGCTATGCAATAGTTGGCGCTATAACGATCGTGATTATAAGTTACACATGGCTTTTATAACTAACTGAAAAGCAGTGCCTTTTTCACGCGCCAGATCATGAAGTGGAGTTTCCCTCGACCGAGCTCGTTCGTCCGCCTCGGGGTTATTCTCAAACGTGCGAGCAGTTTCTATTTAACATTTAGTCATACGCTCGCGTAGATACTCCACCGACCTACGCATTCGTCGTAAATCTTACCACTACACGCACAAATACGATGGCCGACAGTAAAGATATACATACATATATATATATATATATATATATATATATATATATATATTGATATACGAACACTCGCGCTGCTTGGTACGGATCGCCCGTTCTCTTCGATCTCAAAGCCACCCCTGCTCCGGTTTCACGGATGGAATTTCAGGAGAAACGTTTTATACGCCGGGTGCTCTCTCGGCTGGCACGTCGCCTCGAGCGCTTTGTCGGAGGGCAGTTAATTAATAAAAGCTGGAAAGAAGGGAGAGTACGAGGAAGCGCGTACGGGAGCGACGGGGAGCACCGGGCGTTGGTCCGGGGGAAGTGACGGGAGAGAGGCCGGGTATAAACGGAACGAAGGGACGAGGACGGGTATAAACGGAAGGTATAAAAGGATGGAACTATACTATCGTTTCATATCGGCCGGCCGAACCCCACACTTGCAATTCAAACGAGAACGGCACTCACGTGTCGTGAACGAGAAACTTGTCGCCGTTTTTCTCGATGCAGAAGCCCTTGCTGGTGATTTCGGAACCGTTGACGGTCACCAAGTCCGTAATCCCCGACTGGAACCACCGACCGTACCATTCCTCCGGGAACGTGCAGCCTGAAACAGAGGGATGGATACAGAGGGGGGGTTTGTTTTAACCGCCTACGGGCGATGGGCGATATACTCGCTCGGTCGAAAAGTTTTTCAGATTTTAATCTGAAGACCCTCGAACCTGTTAACGGCGACGTTCACGCCGGAAACACAAAACAATCCAATGCGGCTGCGGTTACGATATTTTTCTGGATCGACAAACAGCCAGCGGGCTTGTACGCGTCAGGGTTACCATATTCTTTCTTCATCAACAACGTGACCAAAAGAAACGTAATGAAACGAATTGTAAGCCCTTGCTGTTACTCTTTCCCTACCTCAGAGGTAGAAAATGTCGAGCCACGCAGGATTATTTTCTCGTTCTCTGCGAGAAACGCGACGATTGCATAAATTGAAAAGCCAATGTTTCTCTTCGAAGTCGGGAGAAGAAAATACGTGCAATGTAATATTATATCAATGAAAAGGGATAATTCCATCTTGTTGTCTATTACACGGGAGATCCCCGCGTGTAAACTGATTGCGACGGTCCGTATTTATCTATGGATTATGTGCAGATGTAGCCTGAACTATCAGACGTTTATACGGGGCACACAGGATGTTACATTTTAAATTCCGGGATTTGATATCTGGGAAAACTCAACAACAGAGAAGAAACATTACGTTTCTCATATCATATAATATTATCGTGTAATGCAATCTCAATACGTCATATAATGTAATCTCCGTATCAAAATACTTTTCCCTATATTCGATGTTTCTTGTGTCTTCATACGTTTGGATATATAAACCAAAATAATGAAAAATCACCGTCCATTTCCATTGCTTTTAAATAATCGGATCCATTGTGCCGAGTGGACAACCGTGGTTGCTTGATGTAGGAAGGAGTCCTTTCTCACTCTCTATTTTTCCCTTTTCCCCCATTACCGAGCGTCTTTTCCGCCCGGTTTTCCACGAGCCGCGAGGGTAAATACGAGATTCCGCGAATATTTCGAATGCCCGTCGGCAACGGAGTCCGCCGCGAGCACAAACGAAGTTGTAAAAATGGAGAATCTCCTTAGAGAGATCGGATTATCGCGAAAGAGCGCAAGTAGGTGAAAGAGCCGTTCCCTCTTCGTCGCGCAATCGTTCATCTTCCTTACTCTCCTCCTTCCCCCCCCTCTCTCTCTCTTTTTCTCTTCCTCTCTCTCTCTCTCTCTCTCTCTCTCTCTCTCTCTCTCTCTCTCACTCACTCTGCGTCTGCATCTGTAACAACGAGGATTACAACGAGGAACGACGTCGCGATTAAGCATTGTTTGCCGGAAGCATTTTGCATTTAATAAGTCCAAGTGTTTCGGAATCCCGGATGAGCGGGGGTATCAACGAGGAGGAGTAGACGAGGCCGGAAGAAGAAAGGGGGAGGGAGGGATTGGAGAACAGGAAAGACGATGAGGAATCTCGCGAATTCGCTACACGAAGATACCGGCTCTGCTCCCGCGACTGCGTTTCGAAGTTGCGAAAACGAGTCGATGGTAACACGACAGTGGGATTTATTAATACTCGGAGAGACAGACGAACGTGCACCTTTTGTGCCAATGCGTCGATGTGAACATCTCTCGCTCTTGTCTTTCTCTCCCCTCCCCTCTTGCTGTTTCTCTCTCACAATTGGAAACCGGATTATCTAGTTTCTGGACATATATGTTCGGCCATTACCGCGGCTCTTAATTTCCAGCTCCAGATTACGTTCTACGGAGAACTGCAATGCGTATCAAGTATCCCCCCCCCCCTAGTTGTCAGTGTCTAATAGCAGATGTATCGCATGACTACGTTGTTTCCAGTCGCAACTACGTCTTCAGTTACATTGAGATGCAAACATCCGTAGCTGCATATATAGAGTATTCTACTGCTCTTGAACGATTTTGATGTCGAGCTCTTCATCAGTGATAAATCTGAAACTATGTTGTACTTGTAACTTTTGCGTGACCCGTAATTTGTCTATTATTTGTATAATTTACGAAATTCCAAATGACAGATAAACCGCTCCGTTTCCTTCTGATCATTAAAGGGTTCTCTCCGTAGCGCAATTCAAGAACATACCTCGCAGACCCGGATAATTATCGTTACCGACATCGCAACGATGCTAATTGTAAGTATCGCGGACTGAGAACAGATGAGAGAAAGAATTAAGGAAAATAAGGAGAAAAAACTGGAGAAAGAAAGTTAGAGGGAAGGATGGACGGAAAATAAAGAGAGGAAGAGAGTAAAGGAGAAGGTGGTAGTAGGTAGATGGTAGCCACGGTATAATTAACGGAAATTGGAGTTAGGTCAAAAAGCAAAGTTATCGGGGAGAGTTTCGTTGCCGGTGCACGGCAACGAGCCAGTCCGCGAGCGCGTACGCAAGAGGACTGGCTTTTTCCGGGGCAGCAGCCGCTGATATAATTACTAATTAATTACCGTTCCTGCGGCACCGCGCCGCGCCGTGCCGTACCGCACCGTTTCGACGGGCTCACTTAAAAGGACATTGTATGAACACGGGAAACGGAAGTGACTATAATCTCTCGGAGGCGTCTCCGAGCGAAGCGATATTTTGCATCGCGATAACCAGCTCGTCTGTTTTAAGCAGCCAGTCGATACACTCCCGTTCGCGAATGCAACTATTTTAATAACTGACGTCAAGTTCGGCCTTATTCAATTCTTTATAACGGAGTCTATCGCGTTGGCGTACGATTATCTTCAATTTAAAGGATGATTCAAGTTTTTCTTTTTTTTTTGCTTCCTCATCGGTTAAAATAGAAAATGTAACTATAAACTTGTAACTGCAAACTTTTATAATTAGATTGTTTACTTTAATTATTTTGTATATGGTAGAAAGAGATAAAAGTGATGCTGAGAAGTCTTTGTCTATATTAACCTAGTACATATATGTATACTATTTATGGATTAAATGTGATTATAAATATGTGTGAATAGGTGCAGTGGCAGTCAGGCTTGATAATAGACATAGCAGCAAAGTGAGCAATCTCACGGAAAGAACGGTTTTGCTGAAATACGTCAAATTTTAGATACAAATTTAAAAATAATATAGGACTATCAAAATAATTATGCAAGATGCTCAAGCTGGTTGTCAAATGTCTTTTGGCGGTATTGCTTATTATGCTTAAGCGTTCGGCATAATTATTTACTGATCCAAAAAAATTATTTTCAGGTTTATATCTAGCCAAATTTTTATAGATAGTTCAACAAAATTATTTGTTCCGTGTAGTTATAGAAATCTATGCTAACGTGATCAGTGTGCTGCTACAAAGAAATCCGGCAGAGAGAGAAAGAGAGAGAGAGAGAGAGAGAGAGAGAGAGAGAGAGAGAGAGAAACGATCCCAAAAAGATCGTTTAAAATCTCTCTCTCTCTCTCTCTCTCTTTCCCTCTTCTTATCCCTCTCCTTTTGCTCTCTATAATTCCGTATTTTCCCGTTCATTTGACTACCAATTTTTAGACAATTTTTGTCTTTCTGTGTAATTCATTTAAATGGGACTAATAAATACAATCTGTGTATTTTAGAATATTATGAATTCTGAGGAGAAAGAAGGGAAATATTAGTTCATCAAATATTTTTTATGCCGATGTCTTTTTTCGTAAACTCTCATAGTAATAACATATTTAATGTTCTTATATATGGTATGATCTTATCGTAAAGATCGCACCGCAGGGGAACGATTCTCGAGAAATAAGAGCGGATTAAAGCTCGACCCACCGTCGACTGAATACTCGTATTTTCTGTAAACCGCATGGACTTCTCTACAAAGTGGAGCTTGCCCGAAAAGAAGAAACTCGCACATCTTGAAGGTAGAGAACGAGAGCGTTTAGCCACAATCCACTAAGAGATCGACCTTCCAGTATCAAATTATTGTTCTTGATATTTCAATGTTCGCGATATCTATGAAAAATCGAAATATTGCAGAATCTGTTTTATTGTCATGCAATTCAATGACGATGGAAATTAAAAAATACATGGAAGGTTAGTGACTAATGATAATTTTTTCGGACATGGTTTCTTTATTCTCTTGACGTTATTTTCTAGAAATACAATTTATTATACTCTCGTAATTTATGATACTCTCCATATGAATTTTTCCAAATGTTTGACAACAATAAATCATTGAATCTACACAGAAAAACCGAAATATAATATCAAATTTACTGAAATATAATATCAAAAAATGTAGCTAAATATAGATCTAAAAATAATTTGTTGGATCATCAAAATAATTATATAAGAAATTCAAACATAATGAGTAAGTCGCTGAAAATTTTTATATTCTTCCAATCAACTTGAATATCCTATACAATTATTTTGTAATTTTATTTAATTATTTGGTAGTTTAAAAAATTATTTTCAGATTTATATATTTAGTTAATGTTTAAATACTGTAGCGTAAAACATTTTTTCCGTGTAATGTTTCTTAAATATTTATGGACTACTCCATCATGTTAATAAACACTAAAAATACAAAATATTTACAATATTATCTGTTAAAACCAATTTCATCTGCCTACATCCTAATTTTTAATTACACGTCTTATAATTTTCAGCTCAGTCATTTTTTAATTGATTTTCTCTACGATCGAACATTGTTGAAAAAGCTTAACAAGGAATATCATATTAAAACAGAGCAATATTTTACGAAAGCAGAAAAAGAGATTCGTACGAATGAACTTGGAGATATCGAAAGTCCCTGGAAACTCGATAAGAACTTGGAAACTCACGTAGCCGGCCGTCGATCAATTCGTCATCAGAGAAGTTAAAAAATACATTATCGAAGAAGCGCGAAGAGAAAAGAAAAGACGAGAAACTACATAGAGATTAGCGATTTACACTTAGCCGACGTTCGCGAATTATTGAAAAAATCACTCGAGCGTGAGGTAGTTCGAGATAAACTTTTCAAGCGGCGCAAGATCTCTCAACAATAATTCAGTACTTCGCACCGTACTCTGTACATCGCTGTTTCTCAGGATACATTCAAATAAAACTGTTGAAAACCGTTTCTTCAAAAAAACAAGTGATAGGGATATATAAAGCGATCGCTAACGATTGATACGTAAAAATTTGCAAGAAGACGGCCTGCAATCGATATTTTATTAGTTTGAATATAGTAATATACCGTCACGTGAAAATGCACAGACAAAATCCACTGATTGTTTTCGAGTTAGAGTGCTGAATAATTCTGCCTCTTCACAAATGGTTAATCTGATTTTTATGTATACATTCGCGCGTACCTACACACGTCCTCGAGCGTCTATCGCCGAGAATGATCGGATTTCGGGTGAAATAACTTGATTAAAATAATCTATCACCCGCTAGTGACAGGGATGATTGGCTATCTCAGTTAAATATGATGGAGGGGCCATCTCTGTACTCGCGCACATAAGCGTCCTATATATTCTTCTATCTGCCTTTCTCCGTCACTCTCTCTTTCACTCCGCCGTATCCATTCGCCCATGCAGTTAGCCTGATATTTTCTCCTGGCTAGCTCTCTCCACCTCTGTATCGACAGAGGCAAATTGATTGGTAATATGTGGGCACTGCCCATCTACCAACCTCCGTGACATTTACCAACGGAAATGCCTCGTTTTTTCCGATATCCGAGCTTGAAAGAGTCGCTGAGAGGGCTTTTACCGTAGGAAATGAGTATTACAGGAGTGGATATCGTACATCGGCACCTGGTCGATGATATTACAATGTCCGGGAACGCGTACATATAGTTACGTCGAACGAAAACCAAAAAAAAAGTGCACACACCCGTCCGGAACAGTAGTAACGGCATTACGTGGTCAGACGGACAGGGTTGTCACAAATTCTTCATCCTAAAATTTAACTTTTCTCTGATTTTTAGACAAAATTTTATGATTTTGCCTAATATAATATAATATAATATAAAAATTTCAATAATATTTGGACATTTTTTTTTATACTCTTGCACCGATTTGGAAACTATTAATATTTTGTTGAGAGATCAATTTAACACAGCAATATAAATTACTATTATATTAACACATTTATATAGACACATTTTTAATTACTAAGTTAATAGTATTTCAAAATTGCGTAGATACGATGTACGTATATTAAACGTTTAAACCCAAGAATTATAATTTTCCAGAACATTTTGCAAAATTTCCTGAGTCTTCTCTGATTTCTCTGATTTTTGTGGCAACCCTGAGGCAAGGAGCTTACAAAAAGGTACGGATTTCAAAGTTTCTCATAAAATATCAGATGCACGCGCAAGATGTAGGTATCACAAATAAATTATAACTTCGAATTGAAATTAATCAGGAGAAAGCAAGATTCTTAATCAAATTAAACTTGCGCGGATATCCCAATCCCACGGGCGGCAAACTACGATATGTGTCAGCGGGTGATCGCGTGCACATCGCGCGTGCAAATGCCGCAGGATACGTTCTGAGAAACGTGTCAAATATGAGTGACAATGTCCTGCACAGATATGTGGGAATTAGGGAGCGTATTGGAAACCGATCGACATACGGCCAACGAGACGGACCGAAGACGACTGTGTCAATCATCTCGAGAGGATTGTAAATGACAGTAGTAACACGGTCTTCAATTCACTTGAAGACACCTAGTGACTAGTTGCAATTCTGATCTTTACGTCTCCCTCTCTCTCTCTCTCTCTCTCTTTCTTTTGTGTGACGATTGCGTATTATTAAGAAACGTTCGTTTTCTATGATATAAATCGCCTTCAATATAAATTTAAAATGTTGCGATCAAACACGGTGAGAAATGTCCTGCAAAGCTTGCGAAGAAGAAACAGTTGTGCTTTTTTGACGTCATGTAACATTGATGGGTTGATTTTTCGTGAGGATGGAACCTGACAGTACATCGATATCTTTCTTCGGATTCTATCTTCCGCTAGGTTTCTTCTCTCAAACGAGCTACCAGGTACGTGTCAACGGAATATCCCTTTTCACGGTAAGGCGATGCACAAAGAAGACGAAAAATGTTTCAGCTCCGTTAAAAATTTCTTTTACTAAGCGCTACAAGGTGGGCATTTAATTAAATACAAGAAATACTGAATCTCGACACTCGTGAAAGCGTTTTACGTGGTTGCGTGTAAGAGTGTGCATGTAGAGTGTGCACGCTTACATGTGATCAATATATATCCGGGTCAGTGATTATCCAAGCCTTTGTTGAACGTTTTCTATTGTTATTACACGTTTAAAGTAGTTTCCGGAACAAAAAATATTTGCATGCCGCAAGACATAAAATGGAAAACGCCTAACGTTATTAACGGCACGGATGAAAGAAGGATGCCCAGGATTTTAATATAAAAGCGCGGACGAGTTCTGCCGTAAAGATGTTTTTATAACGCGTGTTTACGTAATGCGCCTTCAACGTGAAGCGGCGAGTAAAATTGCATTCATTCAATTTTTAAGTTCGGTTGCAGAACATTCGGTGTATGTAATCGCCGTCATCAACATACAAAAGCCGTGCGTTCTGGAAACCTGGATATTGTATAAGAATTACCCATTCCATTGTCTTGCAAATTATTTTCCGACGGCGAAACTGTGCGTAGAAACGTCAGAGCATGGTTGGAATTTTATAAATTCACATTAATTAATTTTCGCATGTGTACTATGCTTTCGTCGCGAAACTTTCGCGCGTTTTACGTCGTTTACAGAATAAAATCTGATATTCATCTGTCATATTCGTCTGTCTGATAGTATAAATTACGATTAATTCAATCCATTTGGTACGCTTGTTCGATTTTATCAGCGCAAATAATATATCAAAATTTGGTTCGATCGTCAAACTTGTCATTTGACATTCTCGCTGCGGAAAGACCGTCTGTAGATTTTATTTCTGATACAGGGCATACGTCGCACCAAGTTTCGCGAAACCAAACGACGACAATGATTTCCTTCGTCACGCATCCGGCCGATTCTATCCGGCCACTTAAGATCCGGCGTTTCAATTTCGCGATATCATCGAATCTCTGATGGGTAGTATTGTACGCGTAGCGGGCACGCCACATTTCCCAGGAAAAACCATTTTCCGCCTCGGTGAGACTTTCGTCCTGACACCGCCGTTACCGCCAACGATGCCGCCGCATGCGGACTCGGTGTATTATAAATTGAGATAGAGGATCCTATATATACGAATAACCGATGGCCGGGGAACTGTTACGGAGGCGGATTCGGCGCGCCCGAAAACGATTGTGCAAGTTTCCCCGCTTTCTTACCTTTCCTTTTCTCTCCCTCTTACTCTTTTTTTCCTCGCGCCTTCCATTCCGCTCCTCGATCTCTCGCCGTGGCCACAGCCACCAATTCCATTCGTTTCGTCGGAAATTAAATACACAGGCACCCCTCGCGCACAACACTAGTCGGTGTATATATCATTGGATAACCACACCCACCTACTTGTTGAGGAAAAGTTAAGGTGAAAACAATTCCATGCTGGTACTTCTCACATAAGTTTCAGCTACGACGCGACGCTGATATACAGAGGATACACAAAATAATGTGTGAATAGCTGAGAAATAATACTGTCTATTTGTTTTTTTATCCATAAGAAATTGATTCACTGTTTGTCTTTAACACAGATTCTATTCTTGTTAAAATAGAATTATATATGCTTAAATAGTGTAGCAACTACCATAGTGCAGTATTATACTATTCTTCTAGAACGTCTTCTAATTGTTGAAAGATATTTAAAAAATTTTATTTCTTACTCTGATCTTCAAAATTACAAATGATATTAAAATCAGCCGAAGCTGCGTTGATTAGGATAGTTGTAATTTTGAGGAATAAAAGGCAATTTAAAAATAAAGCAAAAAAAATTTCTTCTTTTAATATAATTTATACAAACAAAAGATGTTCTACAAAAAGAGTACAACGTAATTATTTATTGGTAATTATTCAAGCATTAGTCCAACAAAGATAAAATGTATATTAAAAGTAAATAATGACTCTCTTATTAACCTTATATTACTCGTATTTCTGACAACATTATACAATATCTCAATTTCCATTGTTCTCTTTGATAATTTATAATTAATAACAATTGATAATATTCTATACTATCCTTCAGATAAAGAAACAAATGTAAAAAAATTTTTATGAAGCAATTTGCGCTAAATGTAATATATAATTTGTATAAATAATATTCATACATTTAACGAATTTAAGACTGGAATATTCTGAATATCTCACGTCAGTAAGAATGAAGGTTTAATAAAACAAGTATAATATATAAAATAAACAATGCAATTTCCAGGTGTTCATATTATTTTGTCTACTCTGTATGTATATGATCGTGAAAATGATCGAAGAAATAAATACGAGGGAGCATATTATTACATCGTAATATCTCGTAGACAAGATACTTGTAAAATTTTATTATTACGAAAAAATTAACACGATGAAGTTAAATATTTTAGATGCATCCCGTTGAATTGTTCGAGTCAACAGTCATATTATAGTCGATCCTCTCTCAGCAAAAATCTTATTGAACGTACTTTTCACGGGAGGAAAAAAAAGACATAAATACCCGAGCAGATGAAAGGCAGAGAGGAAACCTGGCACGCTACGTGTAATATCAACGTGTAATTCGACGATTGCCAACGTCCTGCGACGAGCCATGTCTCTCGTGTAATCGTCCGCGCTTTTAATATCAGTCTCGGAAAATTTATTAAAGCCGGAGCCAATCAGATATTACGACTGTACGACTGATTCCGTCGTTGAGAAATGAGAGTGGCTAATTATTTCCCATCTACGTGACAACGACGTTACTCACGCACGTGCGTGTACGCGTGTGTATACGAAACACACCAGACGATTTTTCCGTCCGTTACACAACGATATCTACCGCCATTGCACGGTCGAGTAACTTCCTTCCCCCTTTCTCTTTTTTTTTTATACCTGATTTCGCATCGGGAATGCCTAACCCCGGTCCTCCGCCGCCAAAAAAAGATACCGGGAATTGCGAAGGTGGAGGGAAGGGCATTTTCAATATCTGCTGTATTTCCGCCACCGTCGTCTCCCTCGCCATCCTCTAGATATCTACCAAGAGGTAACATTGTACGCACCCCCGTCACTGCATTTTAATATTTCAGGATTCAATGATACCACGTCTACTCGCCCAGCTGTGCTCAACTTTAATCGATAAAACATCCTGTTGACGCCATTTTATTAATCATAAAAAAGAGTGCCGTGAAACAGATCCCACGGGCAATTACAAAGCGCTCCAGCGCAAATTGCAACATTAATAATTGCAACTGTTAATTTATTTCAAAGATACATAACACCGCGTGTCCATCACGTTTCAGAAAATTGATCTTCTCGCCGAGTAATTGCAACCAATTATCATTCACATGCATTTTTTCGCATCGCACTTGAAAACATTTTTAGAGTGTCATCGCCCAGTATACGCTTGAAATCGATTATCGAACCGGAATGTGACACTTCTACGTAATGTAACGAGATGACAGCCGTCTCTCATCCTCTCCCTCCGTCTCCCAACGGCATCGGCTGTGTTAAATTATCCGCGTCAATTTGGAAAATTCTATGTAACCCATTGCGATATGATTCCCGATGGAGGTATCAAAAGGGGTAAAAGCGGTATCGTCGCACACAATGGGGTCGATGAGGCGTGAGGTCCGCGCTATAAAATCAATTTAATGATTTCTCTTTGTTTACAGCTGTCGTACTTTACATGCGGACATCAACGAGCCGTGTATTCAATTGATTTCGATACGCCACTTGATACAATGCGATAACAGATCGGGAAATGCGAAAACATCCCGAGCGACGAGCGGAACATATTCTGAAATGCGTAAAAACACACGTCCATTGTCAATCATACGTATTACAATGGCGCGGATCAGATCTTTTGGAAATCAAGCGACTCTCGTTTTTTTCACTCGACATACGTGAGGCTCATTTATCGTCACGAATGACTTTGCTGGAATAATTGAAAACGTACTATTTATTTATGTCGCTGTACTCCTCATGTCTTACTTTGACATTGTATCATACCTTTCTCTCTCTCTCTCTCTCTCTTTCTCTCTCGGCACTCACGGATAACAAATCGTACTGTCTGTAATCGATACCGCGATAGTAATCCTATCGTTTCTCCGAGTACAGTTGGAAATACGATTTATCGTTCCGACCGGTACCCCGCGATTTCTCATATCGTTCATAAAGCTTATCGATTCGGTCGGAGTCTCTCTCTCTTTCTCTCTCGCTCTCTTCGAAGCGTCAAGTCTGAGTTTCACTGACGGTATTCGTTATGAAGTTCGAGTAACAGCAGTGTAGTCAAGCTCCGAGGGAGAAGCAAGGAATGGAAGAGATTCGCCCATCCCCTCAATCCGGCATCCACCCTTGAGTTTATAATACGCCCCCATAACTGTATATTTCATGGAATCGCCGACTAACGCGGCAAGAGAATCCTCCCTGGCACGGATTCCAAATATCTCCTTGAATTGTGCGTCGAAACGCGAATTATACGCATCTCTGCGAGAGAGATACTTGGGCGAGATTTCGCGAACGTTGCCGCCGGGGGTTAGAATTTACGGCCGCAAAAGCGCGAAAGCGTTTATTACCATTTTGCGCTACATAATATTAAATGATCATGTGCGGAATATATTATAAATCCTGCGTATCATTACAAATCCAATAGCGCACATCAGTTAAGTTGATTAAGTGCCGTTAATCCACTGATTAACTAACCGTAAATTAGCGATTCCCCGCCCCCCCATCTCTTTTGGATCAGAAATTGCCGGTACAGTTGAAGAGAGAAAATCGAATTAATCTAGAGCGTCGCTAATCGATGTTGCTATGATCAATTTTACGATCTCGAAAACTCCTTCTCTCTGCTTATTTCTCACGATGGCGCGACAAGAGCTCGCACGAACTAATATCCGCGAGTTTCATTAAGCCGAGCGTGTTAGCGACGCGACGCACAGGGGCACGGTCGTCGTTATAAATAACAATAAGGCTCCACGTGGACGGCAAACATCGTAAAACCTTTCGCAAACATCGAGGGGTGGACTGTATGCCGCCTACACGACGACGGCGACATGAGAGTTACTTTCTCTCTCTCTCTTTCTCCCTCCCTCTCTCTCTCTCTCTCTCTCTCTCTCTCTCTTTCTCGGGGGTGCGGGTGAATACTCGATAGAAAGAGTGAGACCGTATGGAATATCGCTTCGTGGACGGAATATAGTCGATACGAAGGACGCGCGAGTGAGAAAAGCCGCGTCCGACCCGCGTCGTGAAATACGAATTGGGAAGCGTGCCTAGTCGCGCCGCGCCGGGATATTCCGATTTAGGGGTGGGTATCCCTTCGGAGGGAGAGCGAGACGAGAGGGCGGTACGTCAAATAGGCCGAGGGCACGAGCATCGGGGAAGCGGGCGTATCCGAAAATATGTTGCAGCTGCACAGCACGTAGCTCGTAATCTTGGGCGACTCGCCGCGGGAGGCATTTGACCCTTTGGCCGGCGAGTTATCGCGGCGGGATTACGCCGAGATTCTGGATTTGAAACGAACCGAACGTATTCTCGACGAGTATGATTATGGTACGGTAGAATCCGTGACGAAAGCGCCGCGACGATTACAGATAAAGATTTATTTATACGGGACAATTTGCCGGGTAATACAGCGTAAGAATAGCTAACGTACTCGTATAATGTGATCAGGATTTGACGTATATCTAATCCTTCATAGTACTGAAAATAAAAGAATTTTAAAAAAATCGGTGAACAAGTAGATTCTAATCATATCAATCAAAATTCTGCACTAAAAACATATGTTTCTTTAAATAAGTAAGTAAACATTTAATTAAATAAATTTATTCAATAGAAAAAAAATGATTAAATCAAATTAATGATTTTCGATTAAATAAGTATCTATATGTTTACATTTAGTAAATATTTACTTAGAACAATTTAAACCAATATTTATTAAAATTTAGTTTTTTTTCAGTGATTATCTTAATTAGAATTATGATAGATTTAATCAAGAAAGTCTGATATGTCCATTTTCAACCAGAATTCCAATTAATGCGACTAAAACCCTTTTTCCAGTGAGAATTTAATATTTCGACAGAACTATAGACAGAACGATGGATGGACGAATGTCGTAGTTCGCATCATAAATTATTAATACAATCATAATTCATCGTCCGGTGCGTTAACAGGCGCGAAACGAGGAAAAAGGAATTCACGGATCGTTCCGCCGGCTAATAAATCGCTGTTAGCGAGGAGGCGCGTTATAATTCTCGCGTAATTGAAATATGTTTCTCCGGGCGTCCCGCAATTCGTACTCATTGCGCTGAAAGAAAAGAAAAAAAAATAAGTGCATCCAACGATGCATCTTAGTAGGATGCTTCCACCCACAATGAATATCATCTGTAATGTCTCGCAAATTTTTAAAAATAACGGGATTGAGTCTCTCGGAGCTTTATGAAGACGTCGGTAAGTAAAAGGCCGTGTTATGCAGCTAGTTTGTAACTAATTTTTAACTTCGCTTACACGAATCACCAGCTGATAGAACAATCTCCCGTTCGGTCGTAAACTACGCTTGTGCTTCGCATCGCAAGTGAGAATTTATTCGAATTCGATAATTTCACGAACGTACATTCGTACGTCTATCGCTCTGTCTATAGTGGAAATATTAAATTCTCACTGGAAAAAGAATTTGGTTGTATTAATTGGAATTCTGGTTGAAAATGGAGGAACCAAAAGATTCTGATCATATTAATCAGAATTCTATTAGCTCAACTAGAACTATAATACATGGAAAAAAAGGAGTTGTTAAAATAATTAAAAACTTGACTGATGCAGCAAATTTACAGCCATAATATATGGACAGTCAGTTTTCTACGTAAAAGTAGTAAAATTATACAGCTAAACAAAATTAGCGATTACAGGTAATCATATTTATTGTTGTAGATAATAGCACAGCAAATATGTTAATACAGCAAAGTTAACTTTCTACGAAAATTAATTCAATATAATCAAAATTTTTAACAAAATATGTTAGCTAAAATGATGCATACTTTTATTGCTGTAATGAAGAAAACTTATTACATTAGCCATTTTTCATTGTAGCAAAGAATTAGCTGAATCATTATAATTGCTTACAAACATATAATTTCTTTGTTGAATCACCAAATCTTAATTATATACATTGAATTCGCCTAACAAGCTATACCTGAACCATTCAATCTATTTTTTTCCATGAATAGATTCAACCAGAAAATTCTGATTTGTCCATTTTCAACCGACTTATTTTTCAACCACCAATTACTGCCAATGTTCGATGGCATAGAAAGAGGAGAGGGAGATGGTTGTATCATCGGACTATCGTCCGTGCCTACACTGTGTATATAAATTACGGATAAGATCGATATCTTTTACGATCTTCAGACGCAATAGCGAATATACGATAAAGGGGCATCAGACACCGGCTAAATTCACAATAAGTACGCTTAACTCGATGAAACGTGTAAATCGTAAAAGATACGGCCCGTTTGCGGACCGGTGTGCGAACTTCAAGGGCCCGTGGTATTAACGGTGGGCCGCCGATCTCACCGCGCACAATTTATTGCGTTTTACCCTCCGCGGTATCTTTCTGGTATCGGGTTTACGACCGTAGCGAGTCGATAGAAGCGCAATATCCGTTTTATAAAGTTGCAAAGAGGGATAAGCACATGCAGGAAAACGAGCCTCCTCACGAACTCCTCTCCGGGTCGTTAAAGTGCGATAGTTTTCGCGATTCTAATTCATCTTAAGCCCATAACGCGTATCATTTGTCATAACTGCGCTACGAACGAACGGCCGCAAAAGAAATACGGGACTGGGCCGAAAGTTGCGCGGCAACTTTCCCGCGGTATTAAACTTATTATATTAGACTTGTTTCCCGGCGTAAACTCGTACCAGAAAATTGCCGCATCCGTCTTTTACTATGGGCGGCTCCATCCGTATTGTAATATCTCGCGAGCCGCGCGGCAGCGCGTTCGATCCGGGTTCGAATCACCGAGACCGGAGCGAACCGACGCGACGCGACGCGACGACCGCAGAGGGTTAAAAAACGCACTCGCAACTCGCCCAAGGCGGTTCGTTTGATCTCCTGGTGAATTTGCCGAGAAATTAATTGTGCCGTAGCGAGGCCAATTGGCAGGAACAATTCCCTCGCATACATACATACATATGTTCCCGTACGTTATCTCGCGCGACAGGGACGAAGCCGTATTCGCGTGCCGCAGTCACGCGCGGAATTATATGGCGACAGTAATACTTTGCCTTCTCCAGAGGTAGAGACTAAACAGAGCGTTTTCCCCCGCCCGCTCTTACCCTCCTTACTGGAGTATACTTCGCCTATTGTTGAAGTTAAAGCTTGAGTGACAATATCTGGATGGCGGCATCGGGTGGCCCCGGGTAACTAGAGCATCCGCTTTGTACGTTCAAGATCGTAAATTCAATTCTCGTTCCCGTTGTCCCACCGGCGTAAAACCGCCCCCGCAACCGGCGCCTCTACGCCGACATGCGCGTGACGATACTTCCTGCCGCAACTTCCGGACGGCGCGCTTCCTACGCGGTGCTTTCTCCGGTAGACGCAAAGTGAATATTATAACTGTCGCTCGCGTGCCATAACGCCTACGAGTCAGCGGTGAACTTGGTTTAACTGAGTTAACGAAGAAGGTCCTAGATGTGTGAGGCAGAGAGAGAGAGAGAGAGAGGGGGGGAGGGAGATAAGGAGGAGGAGAGGCATGGAAGGCAAACGTCGCGGAAACGCGCGACGTTTTCAGTTTCTCAAGAAAATTGAGGAAGAAGCAAGCATCCCAAGCTATTTACGCGGATATGGCAGTTGAGAAACTTTCGCCGATGTTCACGAAAACATATTAGCTTTATGGATATCAGGTCAGTTCATAAATTGGTCCACAGATATTTATTATAAATTTCTAAAGCGGAGAGAACAAGAAAGTCTGCGAATAAGATGGTAATAAACAATCCCTGATATTAAACGATGTGACATCGATTAAAGGAAAACATTCTACTTCGATTCAAAGATACTCAAAATCTATCGACATAAAATTTTTTGGTGAATTAAGAAAAGTATACGTATATGATGCTCGTGTATCAGGAAGCTTTACGATATGTTAATGAGAAAAAAGTAGGTAAAAAAATATATATAAACTTATATCCGAAAATGCTTTATTAAAATATTATAAACGTTCGTTTATGAATAGAATGCATTTACTATTATAATTTTTCTAATACAGTAAGAAGTAAGAATATCTAAGAGTTTAATAGTCTTTAGTTCTCGATGAATGAAAGCTTGCATTCTTTCAGAAAAAAGAATTTTCGAATATTTACATATTATAACTGTGATAATATTGATAATATCAGTTGTTACAATAATTACAATAAATGTTCAAAAATTCTTTCTTCTAAAATAATGCAGGCTTTCATTCGATTTAATAAAATTCTTTTGAATGTGCCTAGGTATTAGAAATAGTAGCAATCGCATTTTACTCGTAAATCTTTGAACGGTTTTTAACTTTTTAATACAGCATTTTCGGACATGAGTTTATATAGAGTTTTTCATCTATTCCACTTCAAATAAACAAACTGTATAAATTTAGTCCCGACTTCTGCGAATACTGTGTATAAAAACCTTATTCTTTTTTTGTTATTCCAGATTTTGTTATTTCAAAATAACAGATATTCGATGCTGTTTTAAGTTGTCGATAATGTCATAATACGAACCGAATCTAAATATATGTATAATATATTAATTAATATTAAGATCTTCAAAAACATAAACGTGTTAATGCACTCAATGGATCATTGGCTTCAATAATTTTAACAAACACGGAGAATCGAATAATGCGTATTTGTCGCTTCGTAAATTCGCGAAAATTCAAATGTCCCGATCGGAAAATAAAAACAATATTCCATGGCCGTATGTCGAATGGAATAATTTGACGCTCCGTTTCATCCAATTTGTCCGGTAAAAGAAACAATTGTTCTATGTAAAACCTCATTTCTATTTCCTTTTTTACATAGTAACTGTAATTAGCCGTTCTCGTTTGTAGATATTTCAAAGGGAACGCATAAAATGGTTCTCTCTTGTATTATATGTTTTTAATTTTTTCAGAATTATCGCCCAACTCTGGTCATTACAAAAAGAAATTTCGTAACATATTGTATTTATTTATATATATAGGAATAATTTGAATTCCATCGAAACTTAATACAAAACTGAGAGACTCTTGGTTTCTATATGCCGAATGACAGGACTGTAAAATACATACAGGGTGTGTCAAGACGTAGTTGGTAACAATATCGAATTCTGTATAGCTATTAATATACTAACGAGATCGTTAAACCCGTCTTAATCTCGTGAATATAGCAGCTACGGTCTATGTTTTACATTGGGACGACGGTTATATCAAGAAATCCGCACACCGTAATTGGTAATCGCGCTTCGAGTTACGTTTATGGTGACCGTAAAATCGCCGGAGAGCGAATTAAAATGGAATCAAACTCCGACGGAAAGCCAACGTTTGAAACTATTGTGAGTGCGCTTCTCTTCCGAGAGATTTACAAAAAAGATCTGAAATCGTGCACTTGGATATAAGAAAGAATTTTGTTCATTTTGAACCCCTCGTTTATATTTATCAATTCTATTTTGTAGATAAAAATGGAAGTATTGAAAATTAAATAAGTTTAGATCCCATCACACAGTTGGAAAATTTGTGTATGCAACATATCTCAAACGTTTCACTCAAATTTTTGTGTTAGCTTAAAAGATAAATATATTAAAAAGTAACACAAATATTATATACATAACAAATTAATATAAAAATGTAACATTGGCACAAATTTGTAAATAATGATATTTCTTCATTAAAATTAACATTTATATGTTAAATGAACATGTTTCAATAAATTTAATATTTATAATATGTTAAAATAATACATTTTATCAATTTATTTTAGAATTCAGTTTCAGAAAATATTACGTTATTTATTTACTTACTCGTACACTGTGCTATTTTAATATTAATTGTAAGAAGTGTTGAATATTAATGTAACACAAAAGATTCAAATAATACAAACAGAAGATTATATTAAATTAATACTCTATATATATTAACAATTAAATACAAAATTTTAACTAGGACTTGAATGGATTATTTTAAATACAAATACAAAATATTTTTTACTATGCAAACCCCCGCAGAAAGTAATTTCGGTATTTTAATAAAATTGACTTACTCGTCCGGTTGCTCATCATTAGAGCCGTCGAGGCTGACAAATATTGTATATGTCATCAACATCCTTAGAAGGTTTCGTAGCTCTCGTTAAAGTGAAATAACGCTCATGTAAGTGCGGAGAAGTTATCACGATCACGCTACAGTTTGTGCACGCAGTCCCGTTTCTTTGGCGCTTTAACCGCTTTACATTATCGCATTTTAGTACATGATAAACGAGCAGCAAGAGCGGCGCGTGTAAACGCGCTTGATACTGGCAAAATAAACAGTATACGAGAGAGAAATACAAACGTGGTTGTCGTAAAAGATATTCGCCCGCGCGAGTTGTTAAATTATCGTTGTACAAAGCACCGTGTCACACACAAGAGATAATTCGCGAGTGCGACGAATGTTGAAGTGTCACCGCGCGATCGTGTATCAGAAGTCGTCGGCAGAAATAATTATTCTCCATCGTACAACGACCGACATAATCCGTACTTGTCCACGTCGTGTAAAAGGCTTTTACAAGCGGACGACATGGAGTGAAATTGACGTACGCTCCAGATGCGCGATACGAGCGAGAGTTAATCGCGCTATTTCGCATTATCTCGTTCGCAACCCGTCGGTTTATCAGCCCTTTTTCATCGTGTTAGACACCTCATCGCTCCGCGAGCGTAAGGGCCGAGGATTCGTGCGTTTCCAGGCTCGTGCACATCGCGTACGCACGTTCGCCACACGCGCGGATTTAATAGGGATAACCAGGAATTAACCATGCGTTTACTCGTTATCCCGTAAATTCGATCAAGGCGATTGACGGGCGAGTTCGTTATCAGGATAGAACGATTTGCGTGACTCAGCCTCGGCCTCGCGTGTGTTATTGCCGGTCAAGCCGAACGGTCGATCATCGATCCGATGATCGCCGATACACAGACCGCCATAGAAACAAGACTCGATATAAATCCGTCGTCGTGAACTAATCGCGTTCTGTTATACGTGATTAAGGGAATCCTAAAGCAAAGACCAAACTCCGACGATGTCGAAAACAGACTTTGGAATTCCGAACTAAAAGTATCGATGTTAGTTATACTTTTAATTCAGTTTCTTCATTATCGTTCTGTTTCACTCAAAAGCATACGCCTGTCCTTATCTAACATATTGCAGCATCCTCTCTTACAAAAATTCAGCATCTGCAATATTATTCATTTTTACTACTCTTTACATTTATAAAACGTAATTTTGAATAATCTTTTTTTCTAGACTTTTAATCTTAGTTTCAATTGTACAATATTGTCCATGCATGTTGTCTCTATGACGAGAGCATTTCATTTTATACATATAAATTGCAGAACTCTTGTATTAGCAAATAGTGCAAATCGTCTGTCTGTACGTGTTAAAAAAAGTGGTATTTTTAATTTTTCTTCTTTTTTTATACAAAGTCGATATTTGCAATAGCTATATTTTTATGTATACTTACTTTAATCGTAAGAATATGTAAGAATTTTGCAATTCTATAAAGTCAATTCAAAGATATTTTAGAATTATGGTAATTTGCTTCACTTTAGGATTTCCATAGGCCGCTGCTGCCACTCTCGCAAGTCATTCAAAGCGAAAATGGAATAAATATGCAGGCTTTCGTCAGACTTTCCTCAATATCAATGTCGCGAATGAAACGCGCATCGTGCGCAGCCCAGATTTATCTCGGTCGATCCGCTTCGCATGATTAATAGAGTATCGGATTGTATTTTTCACTGTCCGGACAGGCGCGTTCCACGATCGCGCGAGGGATATATATAAAAAAAAAAGAGAGAACTCCTTGACGGGCCGTGATATTTTCGTCGGTATGGAAATTTGACGGTGTAGTATTTCTTCCACGCGTTCATACATATTCGGTGGAATCCGACCGTGACATATAGCGACCAGAAAGCACGGATATTTTACGGACGCGTTAAACGATACGTGTTAATTTTCCGCGTTGCGCGAAAACGATCGTACTCTCCAATAACTTTTAAAGCTGCCTCTACATAATTCGCAAATCGCAAAGCGTAGTTCATAAACGCAAAATGAAGCTCTGCGTTTTGCGAATAGCGATCTATATAAATTGGACTGTTATGTTAACTTGCGAGCCTGTATTCTTCGTGTCTGTTTAGTTATCGGTGTCGTTATGTGTCATATATTTTTATACTTTTGTATTGTAAAAAAGCTGCGTAATGACACGTAACGACACCGACAACTATCGAACTGCCGCAGACAAAATTCCGTAACAGTAAGGTATAAACTTAAGCCAATGAGTCAAGCAAAGATACTGCTTTAGATCTACGTAATCTAACGGAAATAGAAATAACAATAAACTTAATCCATAATCTCGCAATAAGGCGAATTTCAATCGGTTAATCTAAAGCAGTATCTTGATTGGCTCATCGACTTAAGTTCACGTTTTAAAGTGATTGTTACGGAATTTTGTCTGAGGCAGCCCTTATCGATAGTTGTCGGTGTCGTTATGTGTCATACGTAATTTTCTTACCATACAAAATATCGCACAACGACACATAAGCATGTATAGAATACAGGCCCTGCGTTGCGACGACTAATAATAGCGTTTTCGATTATAGTGATGTAAGTTGAACCGATCTAGATGGATTAATGACGTTGAATACTGTACTATTGAAAGAACATGTAACATCGACCAATAGTAGAGTAGTATGTAATGACATTAATCCGACTCAGGTTGGATCAAACCTGCTATAGTCGAAAAATTGACAGGAAAGAGTAGCGGAAATGAATTTCATATTTATCATCAGAAATCGAGAGCTACCTTTTTTGTAAATTTCCGTGACATGGAAAATATCAGACACATATATATGTAGTATGTTTCTTTAACCTGACTTAAATTAAAATATAAACGCTTTAAAATATCCCTGTCACAGTTGTTCAATCATTGCGATTGGTTTGCATCTGTATGTACACTGAGAGAAAGAATCTTGTTAATTTAGCGAGTCATCAGTACCTTTTACCGGTAAATATGTGACAACAAATTTTGTTGTGATTGCTGCTAGTCTGCTATACCAACCAATTATTAGAAGCAAACTATATACAATCTAATATATTATAACTATATACAATCTAATTATATACAATCTAATCTATCTTTTGGACAGACTTTAGGTTCGTTTACATAGAATTCGTAGATGATGGAATTTTAAGTATAGGAAACTGATCAAGCATAATCAAATAAGAAAAATTGATCAATTTCTTATGATTTGAGAGCCTGCAACCGTCTACGACTTTTATATATATTGGGTCATCTAAAAAGTATCCGCGGTTTTTTGTCACTAGATGTGTGTTGATGGTCATATATCTATGACAAAGTATCGCGGATACTTTTTAGATGACCCAATATATGAGCCCCTTATTTGTTAGTGATACTATTGATTATTTGTTACATTGACGAATTAATTTGCAATTGTAACAAACCGATCGTTTTTTAAAACAAATATCGCATTTGCTTTCCCTTGATTTGTTCCTATAATAAAATCATTTCTCTTAGTGTATCTTGCGTGCGATGGTATTTACGTTATTCTGCGTCTGCGTTTGCGAATTATGTAAAGACAGCTTAAACGCGATTCTCAGTTTTGGTAGATAATGGAAGTTATCTTGTCAGACTCAAGATAATCGCACGGATGGACGAGGCGATGAAAGACGGAGTAAAATGGTTGCTTTATTGGATGGATACGGGCCCGTCTAGCCTTGGGTATCTTTCCTCCCAAGACACCTCTTTCGTGAATGTCGAAATACAGCCTCATTCCGTTCAATTCTGTAGAACGGCGGTATCAGTATATACACGATGGCGTGTGACAAACGATCCTCCACGTTCAGCAATATATCCCCGTCCCGACTTAAGCGTGGCGATCGCGTTCACGTGGTCGAAAAGGGCAGAGGTGGTTGCGCCGTGGCGGTCATTAAATTTTTATTTCGGTTTTATGCGATTTGCGTGCCAGCGTAGGCCGCGGGGGTGCACGCCGGGAGGGGTAAGGGCTTAATGATGATGTATAGGGGCCGAGTAGCGGCGCGACGTGAAAACGGTCGCGAAAGGGTGCGCCCGGTCTATGCTCTCTCGGCGACGAAAGAAGAGTTTAAATACAAGAGAAGACGAAAAAAGAACGAGTTAGTTGAAGGAATACTAGGTTTGACTCTCCAGGAGGCGCGATATTTCATTCGCTGTTCGCGTGCTATCTGATTGTAAAGGGAAATACACACGTTCCCTCTGGACTTCTCCCGAAATTCTGAAGAAAGATTTATATACGCGATCCAGCAATCCGAGCATTAAAAATTGTCGAATAAATATACTTCACATATATTATATATTCTGACGACGCAAATAAAAAATATTTTTCTCTCAAGTATCGATAGAATTTTGCTGACTTAATATTCGTTATACATTCTTATGAAAAGGAAGAAAGTGGAAATACGCTTTTGAAATGTGATTCGATGCAAAAGGTAAGTCCTTTGTGCTTATATTAAAAATCCCAGACTCTAGTTTCAGACACATTTTAGTTTTTTCAAAAATTAACAATAAATATAAAGATTTTGAAGTCATCGTATTGATTAATCATTTGGGAAAATGATCAGAGAAAAGAGAAAAAAGTTAAGTATTATTCTAGAATCAATTAAATTTTTTCTATACATAAATAATATAATACAATTTGAATTAATGTGTTTCCATTACCATCTCAACAATACAACAAAATAGCAATGTTGTATTCGAATTCGCATTAATTCGAACTGTATTTCTATCGCTCATCAAATAAAAATCGATAAAATATTTTTCTTTTAGGTACTGATAGAATTTTGCTGACTTGGTCGTTATTACATTCTACATAAAAGGGAAGAAAATACGTTTTTGAAATGCGGTTTCATGCAAAGAATAGTTTTTTGTACTCATATTAAGAATCCCAAATATCCTAGATACTTCTTATTTTATTTTGTTAATTAACAATAAATATAAAAATATTGAAATTATCTTGTTGATTAATCATTTGATAAGATGATTGATCTCAAAAAAAAGTTCAGTATTACATCGTTCTAAGATTAACTGACTTTCTTCCGATACATAGATAATGTAAATACAATTCGAATTAATACGTTTTCATCATTATCTCAATAATGCAACAAGACAGCAACGTATTCGGGTTTGTATTAATTTGAACTACATTTACATCATCCATCAGATACAATAAAAATCAATTAGTCCTAAAATACTGTAAACTTAATTTTTTCTCTTTTTTCTGAGATCTATTATTTCGTCAAATGTAGATAGTTAATTGATACAATAACATCCAAATTTTTATATTTATTGTTTATATTTGAAAAAACTAATTGATGTCTGAAGCTCGCAATTCTTAATATGAGCACGAAAATAATCATCTTTTGCAACAAATATTCTATTTCAAAAGCGCGTTATTACTTTTGATTTCCGCCTTGTCAGAATTAATATATTACTCTGAGAATAATAGAAAAAACTCGACAGTTTTATGGACGTGGAAAATATTCCCGCAATCATCCTTTTTAAAGCCTTGCTGCTGTTAAAATTAAATGTATATTTCTCGGCGCTATTTCAGGTCGTTCGATGAACTTGGACGACCGTTCCGGAAGACAAGTAACGAGAAAAATCCGATTTCCTCGGAAGAGTTCCGTTGCGAGTAACCGTATTATACGGTGGATCTCACGCGGTGAATATATCCTATCCGGGTCAGATGTAAATGCAGCTATTTATGAAACTTGACATCTCCATTCCGCGAGTACTTCCGCGTACGCGCGCTAGGATTTCCAGATGCCCAGCCGCGTTGACATTTTAGAAGGGCGCCTGGTCTCACCCGCAATATTTCTTCTTCGCGGTCGCGAACAAACGCGATATCTGCATTTGATATCGCTGACCGCGTGCGTAAAACACGCTTTGTGAAGTGAGCCACCCGTAGGAGGCAGCAATAAGACTTTATTGTTGCAAAAATGTCAAAAAGTTTTTTCCTCATTCCAGATGCATTCAAGTGCATGGGGAAATTTTAGTGATGCATAATTAAATGCTCAATTAAAAAAATTTTATTTATGTAATATATAGATAATTATATCACTTATATGTCACATTGCAAATTCATTTTTGTTGTAAAACTCGAGCGAATTTTTTTAAAAATGACGAGAAAATAATGACGCTAGGTTAGTTAATTGCATATGCAACGGAATATCAGAGACTAAAGGAATTATTACCAAAAATGTATCCGATTGATTTTGAATCGCATTTTGGATCGCCGCTCTAATGGATCTACATTGCGTGCACGCACGTCCGTAATCGCTGAAATATAGGGATAAAATGACTCACGAGCGATTTATCTCTCTCCCGTGCAACGATAAAATAAAATATTTAATAATCACCGAAACGCGTGCGGATTTCGCTTTTCGATCCCACATGTCGGCCACCCATTCCCGAAACTATACATTGTCCCGAACCATCCCGAGTGTACTTGTGATTAATGTGATTGCATGAGGGGGACTCCTAATGATTATTTGGCAGCGTTGAATTATCAGAAGGGAGTAACGGTCGACGATAAATTATTATATTATTCAGAAATACAATGAAAATTCTTATCGCTTTATGTCACATAGAATTTGTTATTGTCCTCGAGGAATAAGATAAGAATTCAATTCAACGTTATTGCAATGTTGCCCGAGTAATTAGTACAAATTACAAGTCTGCATTTAATAAATACGATAGCGTGTTACGGGAAGCCGCGCCGCGCGCGCACCTTACGTACCGCTATCTAATAATTAAGCAGCAACAACTCTATTTGACGGTTATCGAATAAAAAACGCAGGCTTCGAAAGAGAAGACGGCGGAAACTCACGCGATCGCGAGTGCAGCCGCCCGCGCACGCTTGAGACTGCATCGACATGATACGTATGCTTTTAATTTTAATAATGGCCACAAATTAATTGAATATCGCCGACTGTAGTGGCGTGTCGATGACAGGTCGAATGGGTGGTGCCGGAAGCTCATACGCAATTTCTGCGTGCACGCGATTCTCTCTCCCTCCTCCCCTTCTCTCTCTCTCTCTCTCTCTCTCTCTCCCGCGTACGTTTCCATTATCTCTCTTCAAGTGTTCGTTGTCACAAGCACTGCTCGTTATCCGAAATTCGTTATAATTGCTACATTAACTCAAAAAGTGTTTGCGATATCTACTTGTAAGTATTTAAAAACAGGAAAGCTATCGTTTCTCTTTGTGAAGAGTTAATTTTGAAAATTTCTGTTAATGTCTCTTGAGTGCTTGTTTCTATAAAATTAATGACCGTACGTTATAGTCTTTCTATGAACGTTCCAAATATGATGACTTCGGGCGTATTACAAATGTCAACAGTAATATTCCATAATATTGTACATGATTTAATGCATTTAACGTTATCAATTTACCTACATTATTTAGTTAAATTTGATACACCGCCAATATATGTATGCGGAATCGAGCTCGAAATACATTGCGCTAGTTCACGGCGTAATTATAATACAAAATTATTTTATATACAGTTAGCGTTGATATAATATTAACATAATATTAATTCGTCTAACGATCCTAGAAATTGATGCCGCTAGTACAAAGTTCAAAACTCAATAATGTCGATTATACTGCGGTGATCCTTGCTAAAGCTTCTACGCGATGAAAGCTGTAAAATAAATCGTATATAACGGAGAAATAGTTACTTGTCACAGCAGGGTTGAAATATTATTGGAAATTCTTGTATTCCCGCGCACTTTACATTCGCGTTATCAATACACATACCGTATATATCAATGTACTCTATGCATATACGACGAGAAAGAAGCTTCCGCACGCTCATATTTTGCCGTATACCTCAGGAAATTACGCTCCTTTCTACCAATTCGGTCCCGCGTCCATTGGACTCAAATGATGTTGCCAGAGAAAATAGCGTTGTCATTGTAGCTGTCACAGGTTCGAAAGGGTAGAGCCATAAATCATAAGTAATCCGGCCAGCCTATCTTAGATACCATAAATAATACCGAGAATCGACATTACAAATCCAAATCGGTCCGTCGAGTGTACATTTATCAATTAAATGGTCGATTAACCGCCTCCTTCTTAGATTAACGTAATAAATATATAATTAATCGGCGTATTTTTTTTTATGTGTCCCAAGTTGATTATGTCGCTTACAAGATGATAAATTGTGCAATGACCGTGCAAGAAGAAAACAATTTTTTACCTGAGAGTTTCTTGCGTGTAACCAGTCACGGGTTAACTTATAACTGGGACAGGTTAGTGAGCTTCGTAAACAAGAAACGCAAGAAACGTACGGTAAATCATGGCACCGGTCGAAGCCCGCCGTGCAAATGGCGCACAGTTTGCGCCATAATATGATGCACCGTGATAAAAGACCACCACCAACCTCCTTCCCTATCCCTCTCGTTACCCTCTTTTCCACCCAGAACTTGCGAACAATAGATAGCGCGGAGCGGCCTCGCGCTGGGGAATGGAAAATAGTCGACTCCGCCGGCCGTTTTCGGATGCCACCCACGAAGAGGCGAAACAATACGTCAAAAGTTCCGCATTAATTGTCCTTAAGTTGCCAGCGATAAATTCATTATGCCCCCGGGTAATGGTGTTATCGTGTTTTCGCCCCCGTGGCTACGGTAATACCAGGCTCTTTCGGCCGTTTTGTCCTGCGAGTCTTTCGCCATCCACTGTCCTCGCTATCGCCCTTTTGCCTTTTAACCGTTTTCCTTCCTTCCTTCCTCTACCTTCGCTGTAATTTTTCCTCCTCATCCCGCTCCGGTACGTATTTGCTATTGACATCGCTGCAACCAGCAGCCGCCGGAGTATCTCCGGGTTCTTTGAATGCACGGTTCAAGAGGAAAATTAAATTCATTCTATTTATTCATTCGCGCGGTTGTCAGTTCAGTTTCCTTCTCTCCTTCTCTCTCCTCTCCTCTCTCTCTCTCTCTCTCACACACACACACACACACACACACACACACTTTCGAGATAGCGGAATGAAAACTCGCGGAGGAAGACGTTATTGGAGCAAGAAGAATGAGAAAGCAGAAACTGAAGAGACCGGTAGGCGTGGCCCAACAGGTCTGCTTCGTTCTACGAAAAGAACTATACTTCAAATCCCACAGTCGGTTGATGCGACGGAGACCTTTCAAACAATTAGCGAAAATGATACGTCTTTACAAAACGGACTTTCCTAACTGCAGACGTTTCGCGAATGCCGCTTAGGATGCCGATTGTACGGTTGCTCCGATTATTCTCAATTAACTTCTTGAATCTTTGTTGAAAGTGCGGCTCTCTCTTGCGCACGTTTGGTAGTCGGCTCTTTATAAATCATAAAGAGAAATTATAAAGACAAATCTTTATTTAAGATTGAAAACGCGTTCTAAGATTATTCTAACGCATTCAACGAGAATCGAAAGCATCGAGCACGCGTTCCTGACATGGGACGTGCGACGACCGACACTTGACAAAGTGCACACGGATCACGGATCAGAGAGGGTCGATCGGCGAATACGGGCGAAGAGATGTGTCACATAAAGGCGTAAGGCGTAAAACGGCGTCAAATGGTACGAGATCGAAAATAGTCAGGCACGAATCAAGGTCGGTCCAGCCGATCCGTCAATGGCGACCTAGCCGAAAATAAAGTTCACTATGTGACAACGCGAAACGTAAGTTGGCGGGAAGATCATACGACAGATTGAAATATTGAATAGACAAGATCCTCACGTATTCAAAAGCCGGTGGACGGATAGCTATGGAAAGTTTCATTTTTAAACGCAAAGGGAATTTAGCAAACATGACCGCAATGCAAAGGGTCGATCCTTTCATACGAATGATATGAAAAAGTAACATAACTTACGACATCGGTTAACGAGATGAGAAGTGAGAGAGAGAGAGAGAGAGAGAGAGAGAGAGAGAGAGAGAGAGAGAAAGGGTAAATAGAGATGGAGAACGGAGCAAACTAAACGGGCGAACCCAAGATTTCTGCCAAGATCGAGATGGCCCATGAATAATTTTCGCCCGAGGGAAAATAATTTAGGAGTCTGGAACTCTAGGCTTCGTGACTCCTCCTCGGGCATATCCGGTTTTGTCCTCGCGATTCCGGGATAACACGGTTCCAAGAACGGCGAGCCGTCACGGGGAGTGGCGGGGAAAAAGAAGAGAGCAGTGGACAGCTCCAATTACGAGGCAAAAGACGGGCTTGATGCACGTTATTCCGGAGATTTCATCAAGAATGGAATATCAGAATGCTGACGCTTAATTACCTTTTCTTCGTAAAAATTAGGCTAAAGGTCGGACAAGCAAGGTATTTGATAGAAAGAGATATTTGAGGAGAAATATTTGATAGAATTTACAATCATTTAAAAAAAGAAGTAATTAAAACTCTGAAAAAATTGTTTATTGCATCATTTATTACTTTTCATTAAAATAAATATCTTTAACGTTGCCTTTTCAATATCTCACTGCAATCTACAATTAAAACTCTATCAAATTTAAAATCCAATTAAAATTAAATAAAATTCATATAACTTTCTGCTATAAAGAATTCTGTTTTAAATAATAAAAAAATTTTCTACTTTTAAACCTGCAACACTTTTTACCAGCGATCTATTTACGACAAAAATCTTTTCTGGAAGTTCAACTATTGATGTCACTTCCAACCAATAACTGCTGTTCTTCTCGTCTTTTTTCCCTGTACTAAGCGAGTACACTTATGTGTAACATGCCGTGCCTGCCTCGATGTCTGCTTCAATGTTTACATGACACGAACAGGATTACAAATAGAACTTGCAGCTATTTCCCTTAAACACGAATACTCGAACTCTTTAGGTTCCGAAATACATCGGAGACATGCTATTAATTGTATCGGTTGCCAGTTTGTAACTATTATAAATTCAGAAAATAGACGTATATAAAATAATCACGACAAATTCCAAATAAGGTAAAATTTAAAACGAAATCTTCAATTATAGTATCGGAATTTCGCAGTATTACAAATTTTTCGTTGTGAAATTATCTTTTCTTTATAAAGTATAAATTTTCTTTTTAGAAAACTTTATTATGAGCTATCTCGAGATACAATATTTATGGATCTATTACATGTTGCCATATTCAAATTGATTTAGTCGAATGCGCGTCACTTTGCCTGGCGCATTAAATAATGCTTCTCGGATAAAATCATTTACACACGAACGGGAGAATGTTTAGTTAAACTGCATTAAATTTTTTAATTAAATTCTATTACGCTGTCGGGGCTAAATTTCTATTATCAGCGATGCGCTCCGTTGTAACATGCCACGAACTGTTAATCAATAATATTACACGCAGGCTCACTAAAGCATGCGAAATAACGGACGCTGTAATCCATAGCTCTTGCAAAAAATGGTAATAATCCTGTAGAGCTAATGTTCTATCTACGACGCGTCCATTATTGTATGACGTCTCTCCTTCCCCTTCCTCATTCATAAAAGAATCAATTTTTTCCCGGCGAAAACTCCGTTTTTCCCCCGTTACAAACCGCTTTGCAAAGGATAAAAAAAAAGCGTGGGACACGCTCATGCGATTTAACAATTTTAGCGCAGTTGTCGTCTCGCTTCGGTTTTTCGCAAAATGCAAATTGCGAGAGCGCCCGGGAGAATTTTACAAGCGGATAAAAGCGGAGACTGTATTTTGCAAACGCGCGTATGGGAATATGAAATTTCAGGGGGTGCACGGTAAACGCGGGGCAATACAATTCCGTAATTCATGCATTAAAGATACAAAGAATTTACCGTTTGCGCGCGTTAAAAAAGGAGAAAGAGGGAGAAAGGGAACTGGAGAAAGAGAGAAATGAAGAACGAAATAAAACGAGAAAGAGGGAAAACTCGCTCAAACGCGCGCATACGCAACTCCCCTCGCAATATGTACGTGATTTTAAAAAGTTTCCGGATTGAAGCGCCGCATCGTACTGATACCTTCGAGGATGCAAATCGTGCTCGAAAGCCCTCGTGATTTTTACGAGGGAATAAAAAGAAAAAGCCGACGGATAGGTAAACCGGGCTTGTGCCGACGGCGTGTGAGGGGGCACCGGGAAGGGGACAAGGGATGGCGGCCACCAACTCCCCGGCACCAGAGTATCACGGAACAAAGAGCGCACACGTTGCGCCGCCTCGTTATTGTTTCATGCTGCAAAATATCGCATTCTATTTATGTGCGCCTGACGGTCGCATCCAAAATTCACGAGGCTTTGGATTATATGCGTGCAACTATGCAGCCGTGTCACGTCATCCATCTTACGTCACAGCGATGCACGTACACGCCGCGATGTACCTGTATACCGACAAAAGAGTTCATGCGATGATATAAGTCAAGGTGAAATTATATCATAGCGGTTATGGAAAATGTGTATCGCGTATGAAAACGGTCTTTTCGAGACGTTGTTATACTCGCGCTATTTGTGTGATTCTATCCTTGTTTTAATCTAATGAACAATAAAAAGATAGAGTGGCACAAATAGCGCTAATAGTATCTCTCTTAGCACCTTTAATGTGGACGCTGTAAATTTAACCCTCCGGAGCTGACGCCAAAATCTGTCACACAGTTATTTATATCTGAAATAGTATAAGGTAACCAATATGGGCGTATACTCAAAACGCCCTATTCGATGTTTGTAGGTAATTACACAATTAATTCAACAGATAGTAGTAGTTCGTGTAGGTTGTCCGTCTAACTTGATGCATCAATTTATAGCTCAATTTGTTCATCATTCTGTTATCGTCAATAAAGCAAAATACAGAATATCGTGGTCGTGATATTTCGTAGGTAAATAATTGTTTTCTATAACTACCAAAAGATGACTATTAATTTCAGTAGTTCATTTCATTGTAGCTCTATATTCATACTTTACAACACTACATATTTAGTTTATATTTTTGTTTATAATGAAAGAGTGGAAACTCTTAGTAAGATAGAATCAATATGGCCAACGTAAGTACAGTTTACATTGAGTGTAAACATATCAATTGTAACATTAATTTGGTACTTTCATCATTCCAGGTAATGAATTCTACTAATTCACTCGTGAAATATTATAAAAATAAATATATAAGTAGATAAGTCCATCGTTTGGAAAATAATTTGTGTATTCTTTGTGCCAATAAACATGTTAATATATTAATAAACTTATAATTTTATAAAAGTAATATTGAATTTTATTTTCCATTTTTCTAATATTTTTTTTACGAAGAAGTAACAAACATATACTTAGGTTATGTTAGAGATATGTATGCTGCTTTTTTTATCTTTACTGCACTTACATAAATATTTGAATATGTCTCATACTTTTTATTAACATTTAGAAATGTTCCTTCTTTTGAATGTGATTGCTAATTTTCAATTTTGGACTCTACAAAAAATGAAAAAAATTACAAAGTAGGGACAACAGAGTTCAGTTACGTTATGATGATTAAAAGGCAATAATTACTCGTATTTTCAATATAACATAATTCAATATAACAAAAGAGAATGAATATTAACAAGTTTATTTTAATAGTAATAATCTCTTTGCAATGGATATTATGAAGTAATGTAGTAATGTAGAAAAATGTGTAATTATTGAAAGAATTAAAAATGTCAAAATATGATATAATATATAATTATAATCTCTTAAAATTATTAAAATTAACATTTGTGAAATTCTTTTTGATTATTATTGAAAATTTACTACCCATATTACTGAAAATTTTATTAAATTTGATCTTTGACTCCTTTACGCTCAACTGATTTAACTTATAGGATGAGTTTCGTTTCACGCATGATGCACACGATGCATCATTTATTCTTGTTTAACGTTTAGAGAACAATAAGGATAAATGGATGCATTATATATCCATATTTTGTTTCAGTGAAGCTAAGATTCTTAGATACCTAGTGCCGAAAACAAAATTTGAAATGTTTTTTTACAAATAAATAGCAGGACGGATAGATGGATGACTAATATCGTGAAATTATATAAAGTAGTTTGCTACGTTGCACTATTTAATAATTCAAATTTGCAGATGTAACATAAAAAAATATAATTGAGCGGATCTAATAAACTTACTTTCAGCTCCGGAGAGATATAATTGAGTATATCCAATAGAGTCACGTCAGCTCCGAAGGATTAAAGAAATAGAGAAAACGTGTTGTCCGTTAGAATCGCTCACGCATTTATTTGACATCGGAACGTGAACGTGCCTCTGAACATCAAGATGCTTGGTGTAATTAATTTTGCGCAGTAAATATTTCCTTTCTTTCTCGATACATCTGGATCACAAAATATCGCAAGGGAAGTTGTGCAAAGGGAACTAAAAGCTGTCGACGGAAATTTCTCCTTTCGGATGGCACTTTCATGCATTGCTGAACTCAAACGCTAAGTTTGCCTCTGTTCTTCGTCGAGATAGACGCCGATAGTGACGGAACAAATGTACGGGTTAAACGAAGTAAGAACGAACAAAATACAACGTCGATTCGGCAAATCGCGAAAATAGCATTGAGGCACGCTACTCGAATACAAAAGTTCCCGAAGGAAACCGGCTATTTATCAAGAGGAAGTGGCGCGGCCAATTTGAAAACAGCAGGAAAGTGTGTTGCGGAGTCGGTAAAACTTCTCAAGAAGTTTGTAGTAACGGCTGGATTCGCCCTATAATTCAAGTAGTGGCTTTCAATTTTTGTAGTAACCCGCTTATGTTTTTAGCCATCATACGTACAGATATCTACGAGAGAAAGAGAGAGAGAGAGAGAGAGAAAGAGAGAGAAACCTCTAAAATCTCAAACTTATTAGAAAATTCTTTTATTTTTAACTTTTTCATTTTTCATTTTTTTTTCATTTCTTTCATTTTTCCATATTACAGAATAAAACAGAAAACACAATTTCTAGCCTACGATTTTATATGAAAAAAATCTGTCAGAGAAACCAGAGAGTTCTGTGCGAACTAATTAACAAAGATTTGATACTACGCTTATTTGCGAAGACGACCGGAAAAAGTGGATATTTTAACAAGTTGCATATTAAATGGGAACTGCAAGAAAATGAAATATGAATAAACCAAAGCGCATTAATGTAGACCGCGGATAAGCAGAGCGGCGTCTGACTACGAACTGGTTTTTACTACTTGCGCGGTCTCTTGGCGCAAAGATGGGACGACGTTTCGTGTCTCTCCGAGAAATATGAGAAGTTGAAATCTGCTTTATCGTTTGCTCATGTTAACGAGACCTTTAATTATGTTTACAATGTACCGAGTATAAACTACTGCTTAATTTAGAAGGTCAGATGCGAACGGCGACAGTGATGGTGCCGTTATACTGTCGCATATAACAAAATTTATCTACCGCTATTCTGATACAATAAGAACCTCTTTATGTACGCGAACAGAGATTAATCTATTAATAATCATTTGAAATATTATAAAATATTGTAATCAATATTATTATAGAATGTTGCGAGAATAAATATTTGTTCAGAAAAAAAACGAAAAATTGCGAGAGAAATATTAACTACGAAAAATCCTTATATTATATATTACATTTTAAAAACATTTCCATCTGTTAGAAAGTATATATGCGATATAATTGGAGCAGGCACACGATTTCGAAATTAATTAACGAATTAATTAACTCTTATTCTCTACATATGCCATAAACTTTTTCGTTTTAGGAAAACCACAAAGGAACTATGTTCCCTGCGAAAAATATCGTGTCGCTGATTTGTAATCGGCGTTGGAATAGATTTTTGTCAACGAGATAAAGTATATCCAGCATAAGGAAGGGACTCGTCGTTACTCAGGGATGCTAATTAGAATCGCAAAGCACTCAGACCCGGCGCAAAGCCATTCTTCCCGATGGAGAGAAGATCGTTCACTGTCTATTAAGTACTTTTCGTGTGTCGTAATTCGATTAAGCACATTTAACGAACTTGTCTTCGTTCAAGCATCGCTGCTAGATTAGAGTTTAATTCGAGCAAGTTAAGGTGCACTAAAAGAAGAGTGAAGATTAATCTCTTTGCTTTAGGAGCAAAGACGAAAACACGTCTCTCGAAATGCGAAAGAAATCATCATCAAGATTTGCATCGGGATCGTAATGAAGTAACGTAGCATCACGCTTTAATGAACCGGCAAAATAGATGGCCCGAAGCTACTGATAATAGATAATGAAGTTCTCTCTCTCTCTCTCTCTCTCTCGCTCACTCTCCCTTTCCCTCTCTCTCTCTCTCTCTCTCTAAGTACTTATGCTCCGATTGTATGCAAAATAGGTCGCTCAAGGCTACTGATTATTGAGACAATGAAGCGTTTTACGTATTTATGCTCCGTAAGCACTATGAAGAAGCGATCGAGCAGCAAGCAATTTCAGTCTCGCGAACCTAGGCAAAGCCTCAGATAGCCTTTTAAAGCGCCGAGTTTAAACGAACAAGCGCGATATTTTAACGACGCAAAAAGCTCCGCAGGTGGTGGTTGGCTATTAATTATTCATAAAGTTATCGTTGGCGACCGGTTAAACGCGATGCCAAAAAGGCCAAAGGTGAAAAGTTCTTCGTTAAGGATAAGAAAATGCGTGTGTGGATATGCGAGGAAAACCGCTCCGCTAAAGTAACGAGAGATATTCTATCTCCGTGAGAAATATCATATTTACAGAGAGAATACCTCAGCAATCCGTGGAAAAGTAACTCCATCCTGGTACAGATAGATATGGATAGAAAGAGGGGAGGGAAAGAAGGAATGGCGCAGACTCCTTTTTTGCAATTACACCGGATATCTGAGAATACGTATATAACGACAGCAAGATAAATGAGATATGCTCTCTCTAAATTTTGAGAGAATATTTTGACTAAATGAAAATGGAATTTGCTGCCATCTCTTACCAAGATTTTCGAATGTTTAACATTAAATATTTTGGTAACTGAATCTCTACCTAGGACTCCACTAGTGTAAAGTTTACTTAAAATTAATTTTTAGTTATTTGTTCCTCTGAAATTCGATTTGCCGGAGCTTTAATATTATAGACCGAATAATTCCGTAATTAGATCTTGGTCTCAATGTTGACAAAGGAAAAATCATCTCAAAATTCAGAGGATACCACCGTATTGCGTATCACACAACCGTACGGATTTCCTAGAACACCCTGTATTCCAGTCACGTATCATTTAAAAGAAGCTGAGAACATCGCATGTACAGCATCTGGCATTTTTTTCTAGCTTTTCTGCTTTGCCAGATTTTTTGCAAGTCAAAATCGCGTCTAATTATTCAGACGATTAATTCGCGTCGACTGTTTCATATTGCGTTTGATGTCAAATAATCCACAAATCGAGGACATTGAACATGCAAAAGTCATTATCTTTGGTAATGTAACTATTCACGAAAATAAATCAAGATTATACGAAAAGATTTTGTTAAAATATCCAAAAATTTAACTAGATACAGATCTAAAAATAATTTTATTTAGACTATCAAAATAATTATGTAAAACGCTCAAATTAATTGCTAGAATAGAAGCTGTGTTGTCTCTGTGTCTATATTCTTGAAATACCACGGTTGCTAGAATGTTAAAACTTTTTGCAGTATTCTCATCAACGCTTAAGCGCTCTATATAATTATTTGGATAATCCAACAAAATTATATTCAGATCTGTATTTAATTAAATTTTTTACATAATTATTTTGATGATCCAACAAAATTATTTCCACGTCTGTATTTAATTAAGTTTTTACATACTTAATCAAAATCGTTTTCGTTCTTTTTGTGCATCAATGAAATAAATAAATTATACAATAAGTTAACATGTAACGCCCAACTCCTTATACATTTTTAGATAACATCTACAGAAACATTTGGTATTTAAAAAAATATTCATTTCCAAAAAATAATTAGCATTTTCGGATTAGCTCTGTCAATTCCTTAACGTATTGTAGTTCAGAACGTATGTATTATGCTATCATTATGCGATAAAGCAAACGATAAGGAACTGGATCCACGATCTTTGCAGTGTGCAGAGGAAGAAGGTGAAGGGCGGGCGGGGAGAATCGTGGAGCAAGCGAATCGAGGATCTGCCCCGCATGAAATCCGGCGGTTTGCGCGCAAATTGGATGTTATCTCTCGGCAGCTGGGGACAGAGCACACTTAGATCTGCGCGCACGTCCACGTGTATACGCTCACACAATCTCTTGTACATATATGCACACATACACACACACATGTATATCGACCACTTATAAACGTGAGATGAGAACTTTACCGATCCTGGCATCGGGACGAGCTTTAAGCTTCCGACCGCCCTCTCCCTCGTATCCGTTTCCTCTCCCTTTATCTCACTTCTCTCTCTCCTTCGTATTCCAGTCTCCACTGTCCTTGTAGTAGAAGGTTGAGTCTTAGCCACGAGAGAGATAGGTCGATTTGCCGCAGCTGCTTCGACAGATCGTTAAAATCGAACCCTAAACTGCAATCCAGATCGACTAGTAGTTCGCGAATTTGAGCGTCGGCAATAATTTTACCAATTCGAATCATTTTGTAGAGACGTATTGTTCTACGAACAAGCAGGCTCGGTTTTTCGTGCCCTACGTTTGCGGTCGATATCGCGGCGTATCTCACCCCGCGCGGAATCTGGCTCGCATTCAGGAAATCAAGCGAATTCAACGGTCGGGGAAGTGCTTTACACGAGGCAAGGAGGATTGCGGCGCGCAACGGCGCGATTTTCCGCAGTGCGTCTGCATTTCTTTTTAATAAATTACACACGGAGATTTATCGCGTGTACGGCGCGACTGATTGATGAGCGTAGCGATGCGCTCCGATGAGCGGCGCGTGTGAAGGAGGATGGGCGCGTTGCACGGAATGGATATTACCAATATACTTAGTAGTTTGCGTTCTCTGACGAGACTAAATGAAATAATATCTTGAGAGCACTCCTCTCCTGTAGGATGAATAGGATGCGCGACTGATGGAGATGAAGGAAAAGCTTCGGGTCGACTGACGTCGAGGTTCAGCCCGATGAATGGGACGCCGTGGAGTGACGTCCATCGAGATCAAAAGACGAGTGGATGATCCTGGACGCGAACTGTTGAGTGGAGACAGAGAAGTCGTGGAGATTATCGGGACGACGGTGATGACAACAAAGAGCATTCCGTGTTCCATTGTGTTGACGTCTACGCCGATGCATTTGCGTCAATATAAAACGCTGATTATGGCGTTTCCTCCTTGCGACAGGCGGAGAGTAGTGCTCCGTCAATAATCGACAAAACCATAATTTTGATGTTAACAAAAATCTTGAAAGTAGCGATATCATTTTTTATCATCAAATTGATCATTCTTAATTGTATCATTTTCTTTGTAATTTTATAATATTATCTTTGTAATTTTAATTATGAATTATGAATTTTGTTTATATATTCTTATTTTACTTGTTTGTAAATTTCACCATGCGCCATATATCGTCTTATTTTATCAATCAATTCAATGGCATGAATCTTTTTGATAGTTAGCTTAACAGCAATTCTTGTTGGTGCCTCACCATTTGAGTATTTATTCATTATATATCATATCTTGTGAACCTTAAATGTAAATGTAACTCTTGAATACACAATAAATTAAATTAAATTAAATTAAATATTTATCACCCCGTATTTCTCTTTACGTGTTTAATAATGATTTAATGATCAAACATAATTAAAAGAAAGAATGGTTAAAATAGAAATATTTAAAATAGAAGTCCGATATTATCCAAAATGACATTTAAATTATTTTTAAAAATAAAAAATTTATAATCTAAGAGTAAAATTTGGTTTTGCTATTAGTCTTATATTTGATGTAAAACTATTCTATTTAATCTAACGTCACATAATATATTCTGCGTCAAATTTAATATCCATTTATCGAATTTTGGATATTTCGGTGTGAACTTTGGACACATTAAAAACTTTGCCAATATTTCGCAACTATGATCAAAACAGAAAATTAAACACTTGTAAAGGAAAGTTCTGAACGTCAATCGCAGTAATTGAGCTTTAAACAAATGACATAAAAAAGTATCGAAGTTTGTCAAAAGCGGCTAAAGATATCTTCTTTCTACCGAAATACGCCGCGCAAACTGACATCGTATATTTTTGAGAAGAATTATCGAGATGTTTATCCTCTTATAAAGGCCGCTATCCGAATATTTATTAGTTCACGAGAGAAGCGACGCCCTTTTCCGCTCCATTTCCACGGGCAAAGTGTCACGCTGCCATCTGGTATTTATTGTTCCGAAGGGAACGATGTTTCGTATGTTTGTACCTTTTCTTCGAAGTACACACGATATATTTGGCATAAATGACCGAACATAAAAATAAGTGACAGAATTATGTTTAAAGAGACTGGACTTCAAATAATCCCCAATTAATCTTCAATTATAGTACAGATAGTTTCTCAAGTAACTTAATAAATTACATATTATTTCGTAGAATTAAATGTGCATATTATTATATCAAATAAATAATTAATATAAATATAAATGATATAATATTTAGTTCTTTTCTGATATTCTTAACATCGTTCCTTTATTTCAAAAGTGACAATTAAAAAAATTAAATTCAAAAAAAAAAATTGTAATATTTTTCAACTTGATAGAAAATTATGAACTAATTATATAATATTAGTAAAAATAATATAATATAACTAAACACTATTTCTGTCTTTTTCGTTTCATGGAGCTCAAAAATCTCTCTTCTTGAGCTGTGACAATTATTATGAAGTTAAATTAATCTATTTCAAAAAGAATGAAATTAGTTCACTTTTGATGATTGATAGGATAAATTTAGTTAATTTCTGGCAACAACTAAAAAGTACTTTTTGGATGGTGTCACTTTTGAAGTAAGGGAGCAACATAGTAGTTTTTTCCGAAACGTTAAAAATCGAAGATAAATATAGACTATAGGGCAATTACTTTAGCAGTTCGTACGAAGAACGTTCGAAAAAGAATTCCCTTTAACGCGCGCAAAAGCACATTTATAACTACGATAACGTGATATTCGACGTGCAGAGAGATTGAGAATCGACTATCCGCTTTGGCGATGAAGGGCCGTTTACCTGGAAGATATTTCCGGTGCACAAGAAACGAAAGGTCATTAAAAAAGGGAGTAGATACGGAGTGACTGACGGAGAAACGAATACGCGAGTATGCAGAATTCTATTTCTACCATCGGAGACCATCGTGCGCTTGTAGGGGCTTATACGACCTCGTTTACCATACACGTACCGGCATTGTTGCGAGCAAATCGTTTGTATTTTCTACCGACGATGCAAACGAGTTCGCGGAAACCGATACTAAACTGGTACCAAGAGCATTTTCCAGGACCAATGCAGGCTGTAGTCATCATCGTCGTCTATCGACCTATCGATGTCTTCCGCCACGCAATGCCTCGCGGCGTCTTCGTCGAACAAAAGCAACGACGAGATCTCCGCAATCTGTTTTCTCTCAACACCGACAACACAGAAAGACTCACACAGGCCTGTGTGAAAGCAATTCCACGACGAGAAGCCTTTACAACCGCAGGAGAGCGCCCTTTACATCCCACGATTTTTCTCATTAACCTAGGGCCGGTCTCTGTGAAATCCGAAGCTAAAACGAAATTCCGTAATTTAATTGGGTCGTAGACAGATGTTAAGATTCACCCAGGATTCGCACGGAAAAATGTTTTACGAAGTTCCGAAGTAGATATCCGCGTGACACAAAGGTAACGTGTAATCAGAATGCTCCCGCATAGATTACATGTCATCAAGCGTGTTGTGTCTTGTACGTCGAAAACAAAGAGCGGTCGGATGTCGACGCGATTAAAATTCACCGGCATGCAGCGCGGTTATAAACGAGATCGGAATGAACAATGTGCGCCAGAATTAACACATCGCCCTGACGCGTAATTACCCGTTCCGCAAGCCCCTCTCGGTCTCCGCCTCGTTCTATCCGCACTCGATTATCCGTGAAAGAATCAACGAACCTCGAGGCACCCATCGGTACTTTGATTTTATTACCACCCTCTCTCGAGAGCCCGGCATCCACTTCTTCATTCTGTCCTCTCCGCGGCACCCTCCAGTTCCTCGAGTTTCTCGAGTCGTCTGACTCGACGGAGCCGTAAAACAATAATGAGCAATCACATAATAGATCGCCCGTAGGGTCTCCTTGGTCGTTGCCTCCATTCAACTCTCGCACTGGCCGAATGGCGTTCGATTCTCAGGCCAGCGATTTTCCTAGTTGGCCTCGGCTGGCTGTAATCTTGGCGCCGGCGTTCATCCTTAAAGCTTATCGACAAGGAGGCATGGGCGGGCATTCGACGATTAAATTGTTACGCAAGTAAGCCGACATTTTGGTGACTTCGTACTTATCGATCAGCGGCCGATGGGTATCGCGATGCGCGTAACTAAGGGCAACGAAGGTGCTGATTCGTTTCAGTTTACTTGAGACGCTTTTCCATTTTTTTTTCCCCTCAAATCAATACCTCCCGAGATGGAAATTCATGCACTTTAAATACTTTTCGCTATTTTCAAATTGTATTTTATTGCATAAATACAATTGTATATTTACATTCGTTACAAATTTAGGTTTTATATTTATTCTCACATTCATCTCTACATTCATGTAGAGATATTTACATTTATATTTATATTTCCAGTTTGAATATTGAAAAAAATACTGATTTTTGCACTGTTACAGTTTCTTTCTTTTTCAAAATCTCGAATATCCCAGTTTTATTTTCATTTTCACTATTACATTAGTTGCGTAAAAAGATAAAAAAAAAAAAAAAAAAAAAGATGATAGTGCCACTCTCCATTCGTGACAGATGGTGTGCTTTGTGACACCAGCAGACGGTTCCAGTCCAACCGATATTTCGCATTGTGAAACTTCGCTATCGTATCCAACGCCGACTTTACGTTTATGCCCGGTGTACACGTGTTACACACACACACACATACATGCACATGCGACAATGTATTGTATATTTATATATTTACGCCGTGGGTAGAAATGCACTGTAGCTTGACCCACTCTCAGGGAATACACACGCTCAATATGTATGCGGTGCGTACGACTACCGTCGCGCGGATGCGATTAAAACTCTTACGCGTTACAGCACCGTATGGAAATCAGCATGCGGGGAATATTGTAGCCGGGTGCAGCAACGAAAGTTCGCGCTCCGTATCTGCGTGGAATTTAACAGAGGATGTTACGATGTTTACGAGGGTGCCGGGAACGTGAATGTACGTGCGTGTTTATGCGGCCTCGCGCTTCGGTTCGTTTTAAAGCGAATAAGTACGGACTTAATAATGTTTTGCTAAATGCGACCATCGCCGACGCCATCGTGTACGGAGAAGCGGAGATAATACAGCCACGAAAGTTCATATTTTACGTCTAGAGTTTAATAGAGACGCTGCAATCGTGTCCGACAAATGTTACGTGCGTACGTAACATTTATACTGTAATATACTATGATGGCGAATAAAGGATTGCAAGTTTCTCACAGGCAAAGAATCTCGTGAAAAATAAGTATCAAAGTGGAGATTTTACGGGGAAACGAAAGATTTATCATTTCCTTATTTCAAAAGTGACACAACTAAACGAATTAATTTTCTGAGAAAAGTTTTTCCGAGGAAAACTGTTTTTTCGCTTGATAAAAAAATTATTGACTAATAATCAAATAATTGTATCAAAAAGAATTCATTTTTAATACGATTAAACGTTATTTTTGTTATTTTCATTTCAATGTTTAAAAACTATTCTTTTTGAGCTGCAATGATTTTGACGATTTGAAAAAATCATCCTTTTTATTTATAATATTTTTATGATTTTTTTCAAAGTTTCTTTAATTTTATGATAATTGACAAGGTAATGTTTACATAATTTATGATTAACTCGAAAATCATGTTTTTTTAGTTGTGTCATTTTTAAAATAAGAGAGCGATATATTGTATAATCTTTTTTATTTAAGTGACAATGAACAAGACAGTTTTAAGTAACTATAAAAATACACATAAAATATTTTATAAAAATTTAGCTTATAGATATAGATCTGAAAATAATTTTATTGAATCATCAAAATAATTATTTAGCAAAATTCAAACATGACGCTACAAAAAAATTTGGCATTCTACCAAACAGCTTGAGCATTCTATATACTTATTTTTATAGAGATAAAACTATTTTCATCTATTTTAGCTATTTTGGCAATTTTAAATATCTTTTTAGATATAGCAAAACTATCCTTCCCATGTAATACCAACATAGGCATGCTGCGCGTACAAATATACGCGTTTGAAATTAATTGGATTTTACAAGTTTCTGTATAACATTATTTAGCTAGAGTAAAACTTACTATACTATAGCAAGACTTCTCCATCTTTCCTTGTACAATGTACATCATTTGTCTAGAGCAAGCTGCTTTCGATCTTGCAAAGAACGAGGAAGAAAGAGAAAGAGAGAAGGTTACATAGAGTAGATTTAGCGAGACAAATCTCCAGGCTGTGTACACTTGCGAATCTCAGTTTCTCTGCAGCCATGTCCCGTGTTGGACTCCCATTGCTACCATTACACTCCACATTTTATGAAGAAAAAAACGAAAAAAAAAAACACTGCAGCAAAAGTGGATTATTACAAGACAAGAAAAGGAATTTCGCTCCGAGTTCTTGCGAGAACGATAAATCAAAGGGGAAAGGTTCTGTAAATGTTTTACTAGCATTTTAATCACGCGAACGACAAATAAAACTGCAGAGAAGATTACTCTAAATTTCGACATTGTGATTTTATATCCGAAATGTCATGGAGAAAATCCCCTCCGCTCGACTTGCCCTACGCGATATCGCTGAAATTGATACAGGCGTTAAAGTGGCGCCGTGAGAGTCCATCAAACTCCGCCGGGACGTAAACTCGCGATAAAACGTCGAATAAAACGCGATGATAAAAAAAATTGGGGCAATCCCTGTGTACGCGCGTTTACGTGAGCGCGAGAAATAAAAAGTGTCGAGAGAGGCTGATGGAGGCAAGTTTCGTCGAGAGAGAGAGAGAGAGAGAGAGAGCCAGATTTCTATCTCGCGCGACCAATACAAGCAACTGTATATCGACTGGCGGCTTTCGGTAATCGGGGTCACCTCGTTTACGCAAGAACGATCTTACAACGGGAGAATAGAACCCAGAGAATCGTCTCGGTTCGCCCATCGATTCACGTGCGGACGATACGCGCGGCACGTGGCGAGGAAGATAAATTTATTGCGACGGAGCACTTGGAAAAAGGTGGCTCGTTCTTCCCTTTCTTCCGAGGGACTAGCTGACGGCGAACTGAAAGGTGAAGGGATGTAGAAACGACAGGTCGCATTGGCATTGTGTCACGATGTTTGAGCGAAGGAGACCTGTCCTTGCGCGTAAGAAGTATGATAAAAGTTCCTTCATTCACCCTTTCGCTCGTCCCGGCGTCACGACGCCGACGTCCGTGTGGCACGATGTCAGATGTCACGACGCGCGTGTCCCACGAGCGCAAATATCTCGACAGCGCGGTACTGAAAAACGTCCCGCGACACTGAAAACCAAGAGTATCTTTTATTGCGCACGGTGCTTCCTTCAAAGTATCACGGCGCCGGTATCCGGTAGCGCTCACATTTGCGAATGGATACGTTAAACTTTGTAGAGCGTAGAAAGGTAAGACGACGAAGGTCGTCATCGTCCCGTCAATGGGCAGTAACGATATTGAAGGGCGTTATGTTGCATTGCAGACGCGCTTACCGTGATGCTGCTGGCGAAACCGGCTCGTGAAAGTCTCGAAAGTGCTTTATATACCCCCCCGGTATATACATATATACGTATGTACGTGCAGCGTATATACAGGTCCTGCACACACAGGCACACCGATTCTCAGCACTTGCCTCGTGTTGTGTCACTACAAATTGCAAACGTACCGTTCCCGCTCGAACGGCACGGAACCATCGGTTTTAATTGAAGCGGAGTTGCGATTCAACCGCGTTGTTGCAAACCATTCCGAAAGCGATATGATTTCTGATGTAAACGTGTAATTCTTACGTCTACATACATAAAAGCGGTATAGCGCTGTCGAAACGTTACAGCCGCAATCCCGGCTCTCGTTCACGTAGATGCTAGCTTCAGTCTATCGCAACAACGTTTCCGAGACGGTTCGCATACATACATTCTCGGGCTCGCCACGACCGCGAGCTCCGTAAACTCGGAAATAATGTAGACGCGCCGGGTTTTCAATCTCACAAAGATTAATTCGCGCAAATATCATTTTGTTTCCGCTCGTTGGCTTACGCGCTGCATTGTTTACATACGTTCCTCGCGGGCGGGGGCTAACTTCCAGCAAACTCGTTTCTGCGGGAACCAAGGCTCTCGCGCCGCCGGCGAATTCACCCGTTATAGCCCGTTCCGCCATCCGCCCTCGAAAGACACGTCCTATTTCAACGGGAATACAGCGCGGCACGATCAAACAACGGAACATATTACATTTTTTTTTATGGGAAGAATTTCTCACGCTCGAGTTCGACCCACTGGCGGATCTATGGGGACCATATTCTTCCTTGGAGTCTCCTTTCTTTTCAAACATTTATAGCAAGGTATTATATATTTTTTCAATTTTCTGAAATGCTTAATCACAATTCTGATATTTCTAATTTTCAATTTTCAAGAAAAACTCTTAGTGTAATCTAATTAAACACAAAATTTTTATTTTCAATCAAGGCAGAGGATCTTAGTACTTAAATATTACTGCGTAAAATATACGTATCTAATTCTGAATATTGCGCGCTGAAATCTTTTTCGATCTTAAAACGACATCATGAGCAAAATCAAAATTATAGTAATATCACTTTAAATTGATAAGCACTTTAATAATTTTTTGATGTTAAACATTTTTATAAGAATACTAATAATAAGATATTAATGAAAAATTTAAAATCTGTGAATAATTTATTGCGAAAAATATTGCCTCAGGCAGATATTTAAAAAAAAATATAGATTTTATTATATTTTTATTATTCTTCTTTTGCGTTAATATAATTTCAAATAAAATGTTTAATGAATTCTGTATTTAATAATACTTTCCCGATGTAATAATTTAAATAATAGTTTGACATAATAAAAAAAATTTGTTTGCGGCGAGCCAATCCTCGGCCCCCCTTTGAGTTTCTGGATCCACAAATGATTCGATCAAACTGTGGAAACTATCTGTCTACATTTCAGCTTGCAATGTGTATTTTCAGGGTGACATCGAGCACCTCAAGTTACAGTTTCGCGGTAAGTACACATTATGCAAATCGACGCTCCGACTTGGCGTCGTGCATCGTGAAGCACGACGGCCGGTGCGAGGAAGGAGGAGGTAAATGATCCAGCCAAACATACGGAGGTGATGAGGAAACGGCAAACGATCGGGTAATTAGAACAAAAAAGTTTGTTTGGTAAGCGACTCGTGCAAAAGGTACAAACGTTCGCAAGATGCACCTAAGGACGGTCTCCCTGGAGGAAATGAATATGTGGTGGACCGGGTAGAGATCTTCGCTTCGAATTGCCGAGTGCACACATCGCTAACTAGGTTACGTAATACAATTAGCGCCTCCGCTAATTTCTCAGCGCCGACTAGGCAACCGGCTAGGATGGTAGTTCCCTATTAATGGGCAAATACAAAGCGCCGGCTATCCGAAACGCGTTGCCATCGACTCTCACCCTTTCTCTCTAACTCTCTCTTTCTGTCTCTCTCTGTTTCTCTCTTGTTCACGTCGTGCCATCTCGCCTTCCCGACGAGAGGAGCAGACTAGGAGAACCCTCACCGTGCACAGTCCAGACGAACAAAAACAGGTTTGATCGCGTTCACAAACACGGGGGTCGGCTGGCGTATTTAATCGCGAGAGCGCGCTTCCATGGGCTCTTATACAACGCCCATCGCCTATGTATTCGGTATTTGTACTGCAGGAAATGCGCGTTGAATATTCAATTCGCCATGTTATTAATAGGCGCGAGTATCCTTCGTACGATATTCGTCGTGTACTCGATACTTTAATCATCGCGCGGGTGAAAGAGCAAGAAAGCGAAGTCGAAGGAGAGAGAAAACTTTATTTATTAACTTTATACCGAGATGGGAAAGAGACGAAGGTTCTTGCAGCACAGAGCTCTTGCGTCGTAAAAGTCGCGTAGCGCAAATTGTACGTCTCGTTTTTGTGAAAGAAATTAACTTCAAATTGGTCAAAGAATTTATATGTAAAGAGAACCATGTGACTCGGTGTATGCATCTCGTGTATACACATATATGTATACACAGAAAGAAATAAAATATTAAGCGAGGTGTACAAGTGACGTGTTGCACCTACTAAACTGCCGCACAAAGTCGCGGTACAACCGGTAGGGTTGCGTGGATTACTAAAACGAAATTAACGCTCGCCAGAGGCGAGTCAAGAGGACGATGTTATTCGGGAAAATGAATTGCGCGAAAAGTGCACAGAGAAAAGGATTTTAAGGGATCACGAAGTGAGCAAGCGAGGAAAGGAGAAATCTCACCGAAAAGATACGAGGATATTGAAGACACGCGAAGAGAAGTGGAAGAGAGGAAAGAAGGAAAATAAAAAAGAGAGAGAGAGAGAGAAAAGCGAATAAAAGATCGTGGATTTGTGTAGAAATGAGAGCAAGTGAGGGGTGAACAAGAACGCGCGACGAGAAAACGAGATGAATAGGAAGAAGGCGGAGGAAGAGAATGGCTATTCGTGCATCGCTGAACGTTCGTCGAGCGAGATGCATCGGTGCATCGATGCGCGCGCGGTTGTGCATCCAGGATATTAAAAACATACACATCCGACGGTAAATCCGGCGTAAAATATAAATCGGTAATGCCGCCGAAAAACTCGGTCGGAGTTGAGCCTCCGGTTCCCCCCCCCCCCCCATCACGTTGTTCATCCCTTCCTACCCCCGCACTTTATCTCGCTTCGCCAGAGAATCGCGCCGGTTCTCTCTCTCTCTCTCTCTCTCTCTCTCACGCGCGCGCGCGCGCGCTCTTTCTCTCTTTCTCTCTTATATCCTTCACCCTTCTCGATAACAGGGTGCAGCTTGAATGCACACTGTGTGTTCTCCGATGCGCCGCCAGCGTACAGGTGAGATTTCGCAGGATGCTCGATAGAACGAACGAGATAACCGCCCCTCGAATGTTGTTTTTACGCGTGTTGGAGGAGAAAGGTTAATGAGAGTGCGAGGGTGCGCGAATTAACAGGCGATTTCCGAACGAGAGGCGACACACGTTAAAGTAAACAATAAATTTCATTAATGCAATAAATGTGATTCAATTTATCAATCGAATAAATCTCTACGAACAAATTACAATGCTACAAAACATAATGCAATATTAATAATGCCATTTACTATTACAAATATCTATATCGTATGCCCTTTACAAACGATATTATCAACATCATTTTCCCACGATGAAAAAAATTTCTGATTGAAAATGAATGAACCAGAAGATTCTGATTATATCAAAATTCCGATTATCTAACTAACAACTAAAATTATAATAGATTCAATTAAAAAATTCTAATTTGTTCATTTTCAACTAGAATTCCAATTACTGCGATTGAATTCTTTTTTCAATGCACACTACTATTTCTACGCTAATCGTTAACAAACACGGCATCGATGAATGGCTGGACCAACCGATGAAAAAAAACTAATTCTATTCAATGCCTCTATTTCGTGTACGAGGCATTCGGGTTTTCCCAGGCAACAATCCCCGTTTTAATCACCGATTCGCCGCCTTAAACCGTATTTTCCTCGGACGCACATCCAAGTTTAACATCCGACAAAATGTTTTCGGCTTTATTAGAGACAGAGAAAAAAAAAGAAAGAGAGAGAGAGAGAGAGAAGAGGAAGAGGAGGAGGAAAAGGAGGAGGAAGAGGAGGAGAGAGAAAGCACGGGACGGAGGCAAAAAAAAGAGACTCGTCGTCGGGCTGGCTTTTAATCGTCGTCGCGACGCTCCTTTTTTGCGTCCCTCACGCGGATGGACGCGCGCACCAGTGTTGGAATCCACTTTAACGGACCTCGCTAATTACCGAGCGGGTAGCTCCGCTTATTTGCCTTGACTCTGATTAACCTTCCACGTGGTGTTCCTCCCTACGCAACAGAAACGGAAGAGGGATCGAGAGGACTGACCGTGGGGAGGCGGTCATATATGTATAATCGCTTTATGCATGTTCCGCGTGATATCGCGACTGTGAAAATTTAACGCTTTTCGTTTGCCATAAGTCCCGTCGAATTGGATTCACGGTGAAACGATACACTTACATTTCACGATCATATTTTGTCATTATCACTATAAGAGTCGAGAGAAAAAAATAATACGTATAGTTGGCACATAAAAAATTATGCGAAATCGATTTCTAATGTCTCTTCTGTCACATAAATAAAAAAAAAATATCACAGTTTAATGTACATATTTTACGTCGCTTATATTGACGTTGACAAATTTATTTGAGCCTGAAAATAAATTAAAATTACATATAAAATGTTGCGCATACTGAGAAAAAAATGGTTGGTTAAATTACCATAATTTAACTATGTAATATTTAAAGTCATTTTGTATGTTAAACTATAAATATATTATTTCTGTAAAACTATAAATATAATTATAATTATTAACATTACAACAGTAATAATAAATAAAAATGGAGTTTCCAAATAATTATTTTGCCATGCAATTATAGTCACACAAATATCAAACTACTCTCTCAGTATATACATATAATGCAATAAGGAACATCAACAGAAAGTTCATTAAAGCCAGAATCGTGATTCAATACCGGCACGTACGATCGGGCCTCTTAAATGATACCCGCGACATTCGCTTATCCGTTTGGCGCGTTATACGCAAGGCAAATATCCGCGGGCGATATGATACTAAATCAGGCGTTTCGCGGAGAGGAAGAGGGATGCGGGAGACGTGGAGGACGTGGAGGATGGAGCAATCTGAGGCAGTGCACGATCGCGCGAAAATTCACCGCGTCGGATGCGCCTTATCTCAGCCGAAGAACGTGCATATCTGCTAGACGGTCAGATAAGGATGATCCACCACCTACGAAGCGCAAGCAGTCGGCGCGGCGTAGAAAATTATGTGTGCCTCCGTAAAAGCGTCGTGCCCTCGTCCACAAACATTGTCGAGTCCCTCAACGAAGGGGAACTCGTGAGGCAACACAAATGGAAGAGACCGGAGAAAGAGAGGAAAATGGAAAATCGACGACATCGTTCTCTCCCTCGTGATTCTCGATTTTACATTCGACTTCATACATTCGCGTTGAGAGAATAAATAACTCTTTTTTTCTATAATGTTCGTCTATCACCGAATTTTTCAGCAGGTTCATATAAACATGTGACACGGCATAAAGTTGTGAAAGTATACGCCGGAAAGTATTCGTCAGTGTCGATGGCCGGGCAACGTTTATCGCGTTTATCGTGTCGCCGATAAATTACCAAGAGCAGCCAGATATAAGCGTTACGGTCCATTAACCGGAAACTCCGCGTAATGCTCATCTCCGCGTAACGTTAATTTCGACGCGCGCGTGTTGTACGCGGAAATGGGGAAAAAATGCAGTTTTATTACAAAGGTACAAAACCGCTCACCAGGGACAAGAAACGAATTTCAGCGCTTCGCTTCGGGCACTCGCTCCGTCCCTTTCTCGCAACCAGCCAGTAAACGCGCATTTTTCTCGTCGTAAAATTAACTCTCTTTTCCACGCGCTCTCTCTCTCTCTCTCTCTCTCCCCCCCCCCCCCTCCTGTCTCTCCTATACTCTCTTCTATCCCGATGAAAAAGGTTATTCATATCAGGGGGCGCGTACCCTTTTCCGTTGCAGATTACTTCAAAGCAAATATTCTCCCTGCGTTCAAAGGAATTACAAAGCTATAACTAAATCCGTCGAATTTTTGCGTTGCAGTTTAAAGTAAGATTGTTGTGATATGAATAAAATGACGAGTCGAGAGAGAGAGAGAGAGAGAGAGAGAGAGAGAGAGAGACTAAATTTGTCGCGTTATCGTCACGCGTGCGAATCACACAATCTGTGTGTAGCAATCAAAATTATCGATGTTGTCGCATGAAAATTAAAAATTCCATTTTCAATGTTATCAAATTTAAAATATTTAAAAATTTATTTTTTACTACACTTTACGAAATTATTTTTTACTCTCTAAATCTGAATCAGTGAATATTTGGGACTGTGTGTGACATCAGTGATATCCACTGATTCCCAAGTATACTACTGGTAATCAGTGAATTCGTAATGGGAAATTCAACTAAAAAAAAAATGGAATCTCTTCAAGAATCCCTAACTTAGCTAACCTTACTTTAGTGTATAAGTTCAACGTATATGGTATTAGAACTGACATGTAAATATCGGTATAAGGTGCTTTCCAGCAAAAACACAGATGACACATCATTGTATCTTCTCGTTGTTTGCCAATGTTGAAAAAAGACAAAATGATCACTATGTTACATTGTATCTCTTGATGGAAAGTATTAATTATATGATACTCAAACTGCCTTTCTTTTCCAGTTGAATTTCACTAATTCAGATTTAGAGAGTACATAGAGTTGTTCGGTTCGATTTATTAGGATAAAAAGTTTGCAAATGACATACAACCTGAAGCGATTTGTATCTACATCGAAAATAACACTTTGACATTTATTTAAAGGACTACTACAGAACCCTTCGTGCCCAAAACCACAATGACCCCGAAATGATGTAAAATTTGATGCAAAACCGAATAATGGTAAGCAAGTTGTCGGAAATGACACCTGTAGCCAAATGATTTTGTTCGCTGACTGCGGAGAGTGCGGATCGTATTTACCTCCGGTTTACATCGGCTTAATGCCGCGTTGATATTCGAAATAATAGCGACTCGCTGGCATAAACGTGGTCCTCGTACATCGTAACACGGTATCCATGTAAGCGTTTAGATTTACTGTTTCCACTAGCCAGTGACCAGTGAACATGGCTTTGCCAACGTTGAGGCATTATATCTCTACTGAGCAGAACGATCCGCCATATTGTATTTCACTGTCATTTACTGAATATGTGCAAAGCCCAATAATAGTCGTAAATCTACCATTGAGCAGTGCAGTTACCCATTTACACTTCTGCAGGTTGATTAGAGCAAATCCTGATATTTCCCAGTTCAAAAACTAACGATAGGTATCACTTTCCAGCGACAATCAAATCTGGAAACTTCAAAATTGCTTTAGAAATTTGAGAGCATAGATCGCTGTGTATTTTCAAAAATTTTATTCTTAAATAATATATTACACTTGATTCAAGAAGAAAAATTATTCCTTTAACGACTTAATTGGTCCCGTTTGCATCAAATACAAAGTCTTACAGTCCCCTCGTAATCTCAACGGTCTTTACGCCATTGTCCCATAACACCCATGCCATTAACAAGTTTCGAGCTTCTTAGTTCACGACTCTCTAAAGCGTCGTGGTCCTGTGGCCACTTCAATCTACAAAGACGGTCCGCGGTCGTCTCGAAGCCGCCAATTAAGTTAGTTACCAAATTCAAAAAGTCGAAAGAAGTGATTTAACGCGGCGAATAACAAATAGCGGGTATTTATTGGCGTTTCACGTTCAAGTGAATTTCAAGGTTTAGAATGAAATAGACTAAAAGAATCAAAATAAAAAAATTCGCACAATAAATTTACAGATACCTACGAGTTATTTTTTTATAAATAATTGACGTTGTTATTCGTTGCTGTAGAAAAGCAACGATAATATTTTTGTCATGTTATAGAATGAAAATAAAACCTCGCAGCACTATTAATGTTTTTTCTATCAATGATAAAACTGACAGAAATAGATGAATTAATGTAAATATCCTAAATCAAATATTTACATTTAGCTAGAAAGCTAAGCAATTCATATGGATTAAAAGTATAATACATTGATAAAACGCCTGAAGCAAGTTAATAGATTTCATTTGTGTCTCACTCTTGTGTCTTTAATATCTTTGAAATGATAGTTCGCAGGCACAGAACGCTACCGTAACTCCTTACTTTGTGAGTCTTTTACGACATTGTCTCGCGCCGCTGACCATTGGCGAGTTTCGGACTTCTTGGTCGCTGAAAGGAAAGTCAAAGACGGTCCCCGGTGTGAGAAAGCCGCCAATTAAGTCAAAAGGGGGAAAGTCCGCCTTGGCAAATTCCGGACGCGCGTACCGCTGCGGTTCGTTTGCCATCGTCAGAGCGCGACCGAGAAAATACACTTTGACCTGGATCGACATTAGGGAGACGCGTACCCGGTGTCTCTTGTGTACTCGAAATCGAAGTTCGTGGTTGTCGGCTACAGCGAACTCGAGAGATTGTGTCCGTTCCTTCCTCGTACATTGGATGAGGGCAGATTTGCCTCGATAGAGGGCCAAACAAGTTGAACGCTGCTGGACAACTTTCAAATAGGACAGTGAGCTTACCGCAACACGGATTCGGCTGTACGCGCCGTTCGAAGAAACTACCCGCGTACCGTGCCTGCGTATTAAAGAATTATGTTCAAGTTTAAAAGGAAAGAGTCAAGTTTGATCGATTAAAGGAAAGAGAAAATTTCGTTCGCGTGATGGATAACAAATACATTTCGCTTTCCATCACGTTGTAAACGACCGTCGATAAAAGTAACGTAACTCCTTGTAAACTGATCACGTATTTTGAAAATAACATATGAGTGTTTCTATTCGTAACAGAGAGCCTTCATTGTCATTATAAGACGATCTGTTACCGAACCGCGCAGGAGCTTAGCGGGAGAAATAAGCTCCACCGGTATAACCGCTGTACAAAAGCCTCTTAGCCCCAGCTCGAGTAAGGGTGAAAGAGGACTAATTTGTCTATCCGAGCACAGTTGAGGGAGAACTGGTAGAAAAGAGCCGCGGTTATGAGTCTCGCTTGGGTGTGCAACACATCCGGGAAACCACTCGGCCATTCGGAGGAACACGAACACGCACCCTTGCACGTTGTTTTCACGATCATCATAATCCACCCCTCGACGTTGTTTTCGCACAGGTTCACGCCAGATTCTGAGCGACCGAGGTGGATTAAGGATTTTCCGGCTGCCTCTTGTGGCCCCACTACTGCTCGCCGTCAGTGACAGAAAAAAAAGAATGACCCAATTCAGGGTTTTTCTGGTTTTAGAGGCCGGCTTTTGCAGCTCGTTGCACAGCAGCGAAAGCAGTAACGGTAGTCCACTCGTGCAACAAATAGCCGTAATAGTACTGTTCGTCGCATTCGCGTAAAGTGATTCGTAAACATTCTTATACAATATATTCGGTTTTATCGTACATATAAATAAATGTATATTTTTCATTTATGTTAATGAATGTTATTTCCTTTTCATTTTAATACGTTACTGTATAGGAACGTTCAAAAGCTTCTAAACAAAATTAAAAGACCACTCCTAATTAGTAATAACATGTAATAAAACACAGATAACTATAAAAAAAATTAACACAAAGTTATTTTCAAAAAGATATTTCAAAGCCTAAAGACTTTTAAACTTCATCAAATTTCTCTGACAATGCTTCTCTCAATAGCCCTTTTAGGATTGATGTAAAATTTAAAAAAGTTTCCAATTTTTAGACGTAGAATTTATACATAGAATTAAAAGTCATTTTTAACTTTATTTGAGATTTTCTATCTTTTTTAAAGTACTATTCAAAAAATTGAGCTACATTGAGCTCCTTTCGTTTAATTATTGAAAATTATCATTAGATGTTCATAAATTCATAAAACATGTAAAAAATTAATTTAAATTCTATATTCTCTAAGTTATTTTTAAACTTAAATTTTAGATTATTATATCATTCTTAAATATAAATGAATCTATTAATTAACTATAATATTTGATTATTTTATATCACGTTTTTTAAAGTGGAAAAAGAAAATTATTTTTCTGTAGGTATATAAATAATATGTCGATATTAAAAATATCTGTATTAAAAATACAAAATTATACATATATAGAAAAATCTGCCACGAATTGTAAATTTGATTTAAAATATGCATTGCCTAAAACAAATACTGTAAAATGAGCTATGTGTAAAAATTCTATTTTATAATTAAAAATTAATGTTAATAAACTTAAAGGATTCATATAATAATTTTTAAGGAATATTGTTAAATTAGAAAGTGTGCCTAAAATCATGTACTATATTCTGATATGATATTTTCTCACTCTCACACAGACTGTCTATGTAATCTTTGATAATCGATTTAGTTATTGACAGAGAATTTTCGATAAAATAACTTACCACGCGAAGCACCGAGAATGCACGACTGTGGTAGCAAAAAACAAGTCAGCACCAGTGGCCAATTCATCTTCGAATCTGCAACAAAAAAAGAAACAGAGTCGTTAGACAACCTAGTCATTTAAGAATTATTTGTAGCGACGATATCGAAAGACATCAAAAAACAATATCAATCTAAAACACTTCATCGAAGTGTTGGAAATTCGCGCTCGAAAATCGCTATTTCCTGTTTTAATGAAGCTCGACAATTGTCTCCCAAATAACTGCTAAAATAGTTTGTACAAAGCAAACAAACGCACCGAGCAGCTATATCGGTTTTCTTCTTCAACCACTGAGGCTTATCCCGCCTTATCCCCCACAAAATCATGAGAAAAAACACAGCCGGTGCAAATTAATGCGTGCTACACTCATTTCCAAACAACGGCTTGGCACAATTATAGGGGAGCAGCCCCTACGTGTGTAATATTGATACGGAAGAGCGTTCCCCGCTAATCCTTCTTTTGGTCAGTTATAACCCGATACCGATGGACGTGCCCGCGGCTACGTCACGAAGGGAGATGGATCGTTTTCAGCACGATAGAAATTCAGAAGGATCGATACGCCGGTAATTCTTGTATCGGCCCCGAGAATAAGTAGCCTATTGACCTCTCGGGCACGTTCTGAAATTAGACCAGCCGTGTCGATAAAACGTACTAGACATTCTCGTGTTAAAACATCGTCTCGTGCGGCTCTAATGTGTCCCGATTTCAATTTCATCGTAGCATAGAGTGCTTTCCAATTGTAAAATTACTAGACATTTTCATGCACACGGTAATAGAAATTGCGTTCAAATTGCCGTAATCATCACATAACATTACATCCGTACTCAGCCCGAGGGCTATTAGTCGGCTATATAAACTTGTGTTTTCTGATAATTGCATTAATAATCACGGTAGCTATAAATAAATTTGGACGTTGGGTGGTTGGCATATTGCTATTTTTTATTCAATACAGGAGGAAAAAGCTATGTTTAAACTAATTCTATCCGAAACCGTGCATACGTTATGTACACATTCTGTTTCAATTGAGTTGTGCACAATGTTACACTTGTACATTCCAGTATACGTTTGTGTTAAGACGTATTAAGCAATTGGAAAGTACTCGCCACACTATAATAATATTTAGATTGTCCATCTTGCGCTGTTTGTATTCCACGTGTCTGTGTGCAGAATCGAATCATGCTGTAATATTTGTAGATCCAAGATCTCATGCCGCGTCCAATAAAAATACGTCGAGTGGCTTAGGGTGGAGACCCTTTATTCGCGTTCATCCGAGTCGTTCAGCGAACGGTCACCGACACTCTCCGGCAGACGAGGACAAAATCTGGCGAAATCTTATGAGACGGAGTTTGCATTCCAAGCAAATTTTCGAAAGCCGCATTCCATGCACGATAGGAGGGTTCGTCATTGTGTGAAGCAAACAATCTTCTTCTATAATAATAGTTATTCCCATCCCCAGCTTCCCCAAAGGAGCAAGCTAATGTCTGACAACTGGCTTTTATTGTTTTCATTATTTTAGCTTCGTCAGCTTAACTGAGCAACAACTAACTTTCCTCGGCTCTCTAGCTCGAGCTCGAGCTTACTGACTTACCAAATAAGACCGACAATCCGTGTTCATGAATTTTCGTAGCTCTGGCGTTATTCACCATGTGAATTAATCCATATAACAAAGAAGCTTACAATAACATTTGCAATGTTATTGAAATATTGTTAGAACGTTGCAACGTTGCTATAATATTGTTGGAATGATATGTGCTGTATAGAAAACGCGGAGAAAGCAAGAATACGTGACCGATGAAAACGGAAAGCAGTAACCATCAGAGTGAGATAAAGGGTGTGAAAAAATAAGTTGCCTTCCCCGGTCGCGCGTGATAAGATGAATAGATGTGATACGATGTAAAAGGATACGAGTACCGCGCGATAAAGTATGAGTGTAAATATGAAAACGTATATATGTATTATCACGCGATAAAGGCGCGAGATATATTAATGGTGTCGCCGCGGCATTAAGCGTCCGATGCAAATTGCAACGTCGGATAAATGAATTTACGTTTCCGTGAAGTGTTTTCACTCTTGGCGCGGATGCACTTCCGCCTGTAATTCTTTCGCGTCGATCCGGAATACATTCGCTTCTTACAATAGCCCTCGATTGATACAGGTACGTCACAATAGTTTTCAACGTCGCTCTATATGAATATCGCAGTCAATGGGCGCATTCAGCGGAGACGACAATTGAGTAGCACTTGAGCAGTAATGCAACCCGCTTCGCTGAATATCTCAGAGTATATACCGATCGTATTCAATTGCTACTCAACCGTTGTCTCAGTTGAATGCGCCCAGTGTAAACATGAAATGAGATTTGGCCAGCTGTGTTTAGCCTTGCGCGTACAATAGGAATATGGGTCCGAAATTCTAATACATAGTGAGCGCGATTGATGACATTAAAATTTCCATGAGTGACACGAAAAACAATAAAATACAGGAAGCATGAGAATTTGACGATTTTCAAAATGAAATAAATAATATAAAATATAATACAAGAGAAATATAGACAGTTGATTATTTCTTATTTAACAATAAAATGCTTTATTTAACAATAAAATACCATTTGAGTATATCTGAGTATATTTGAATAATGATTAGACGAAACAGGTCAATGAGTGCCTCACTGATTCTTTATTACGATTAATTTCTAGACCCAGTAATGAAATTAAAGCAGAAATAAGCAAAAACTAATTATATTAAAGAATTAATACTCACTGAGCTGTTTCATCTGCTGAATACAGCTATTATTCAATTATACTCAGACATGCTAAAATTATATTTCTTGTTGTTATATAATATTTAAATTATATTTCATATTACTCATTTCATTCTGAAACTCATTAGGTTTCCATGGTCCATCCTGTGTTAGATAAAGAAGTTCATCCGAAAAGGATTCTTTCATTAAGAACCCTTCATCTCAACTAGATCATTCTTCTTTTCAGCTGTAGATAAAATATGGTGACACGTTGTAGAGTCAATCATGAAAAACGAAAGCAGGTACACGAGCTCCGTAAAAATCTTGAAAATTCACGGAGCGAATAAAAGCTCATCATAGCGTCGCTCTTACTCTTTATTTTCATCGCTTTTCACACCTTGGCGAGTTGATATTCAGGAAATTAACATTTTTTTCTTTTTGTTCGTTAGAAACTTATTACAGAAAATGCTTGTTCCACAAGGTATCAAGAACAATGATCTTCTCAATACAGTTCATATTAACTTGCTAATTCGTTTCCCCATTTCTCTATTTAGTCTACAAAATACTAGCAATTAGCTTCATAGTTAGCTAATTTGCGTCAGAAATAAACTGCCGAATAATCGAGTATTCGCTGTAAAATCAAGATCATTAATAAAACGGTAATATTTCATACGTCGGACGATTAAACGTTGTACCCCAGCTTCACCACAAATACGAGGCGCGAGCGTTCTCATTTGTAATTATCAAGGGTAGACAGATGAAATCGCTCTTCATCGCGACGCAGGATTCTCAAATGAAATCCCGAGGTAACTTAGTTGGTATTAACATCGGGAAAACGGGCGTGACGTAAATAAAGAATCCCCGTCACGACATTACCTCTTGCTTCTCACCGTCGGAGATCGGCAGGGGGGTTAGTCCTTTTCTCGTCGTGCTATGATTTCTCGCGAACACAGAGGGCAACTAATATCCGCGCAGGAGCCTCTATTTTTCTTTATTAGCTCGTCGCGATGTAACAATGCCGGCGCACACCGCGCCGGTGTCAATGAAGCTGGCTTTTCGCAAACTCGCCAGGCAACCTTTCGCAAACCGAGCTGGGCCGCGTGGATGCGACCGAGTCACATCTGCGGATTCCCGCAGAATATCACCGTCGTCTGCGCGAACAAAGGGAAGCGGGAGATAGCGGTAGGAGTCGGTACGAGGGACGCATCACACGGGGTGGATACGGGGTTGGCAACCAGTGGGGAGGAAGGAAAAAGGAGAAGAGGAAGCGAGGTGGAGAGAAGCTCGACGGAAGGATACGAAAGAGGGTGCATCGCCTCGGGCATCTCTTCGTGTCGGTCTCTTATGTCCTCTACCCCGGTCCTTACCTCTTCCAGTCGCATCGTTGCACCCTCGCTCTCTGCACACCCCTCTCGACTCTCATCCTCCCTTGGCCGTCCCGGAACTCCTCTAAATAGCCATGTGACGGTACCAGCCACCGTATTACATTCCGTACACACCGACACCGAACGACAACGCGCGCATCATCAGTGTGTGGCCAAATGCTGACACACACACGTGCTTCGTCGTGTAGCAATACACGCGCACGGATCCTAGAAGGTTTCTGAGCGAGGGACGCTCAGAAACTAGAGTTCCTGATCCTGATGGCGCCTACGGGCATGTGCGCGAAGAAACGACCACGTCGTTGCAGGTCGTTCCACGTGTCTGCGCGTGTGTTTTTGTGCGTAGTTACGTTTTCACCCGCCACTCGCCCATCCCCGATTTCGGTGTTTTTTTTCAGCCACCCCTTACGCTGCCAGACGAACACGTAGAGTTGTTGAGTTTTATGATCGCGACGGAGGTATTTCGCGCGCAATCATGATTGTCGGTCACCAGTTGTTCGCTATCTTCGCGATCATACGCGAAACGTGAGTTTGTGAGAACTTAGATATTCGAAATGACATCTGCGATACATAGCCAGTATGAAGTTCGATGAAAATGTCAAAAATTCACAAGAGAAATGAGTATCGTTCGACTTGGAGTATCGTTCTATTATGGCCAGTTACTATTTTGCTATAATAATAGCGCATTATTTCGTAATAATAGCAAAATTATATATTAATGTCAGAAAGTTACATGGGGTTAACATCTGGTGGTAAATTCAAAGTATGTTCGATTATTGATGCATCACATTCAATTTATTCGAGACCATTATGCAAGCTATACCATTATTTACTTAGTGCAATATTAACTTGCCATCAGGTTACTAATTGCATTAATAATATATTTTTCAATTATGTCGAAAGAACAATTACAAGCATAATATTTGCATATGTTAATTAAGTTTGTTTCTATCAATAACCTAATATCTATAATAGTCGCAGTCTATATTACGGACACTTATTTTCCCGCGACAACAAAGTCGTCTGATTTAAAAAAATAACTCGTTACAATAACTCAACATTTTGGAAACATTAATTAAGAGCAAACAAATAAATTAAAATATCATTAGATTAAATTCAACACAGGAGCTATAATAATTGAAAAATAATATAATCTAAAATTATTACCAATCTGACTTATTTTTAAACTTTGTTGTATAAATTTGTGTAATTCGTTTTTCATTGGAGAGAAATGTGGGATAACTGTACGATATTACTGCAATTAAATATGTTTATTTTCGAAAAGATATCTAAAATCAATTAAACTATTCTGTATAAGATAATATTATTTATGCAAAAGACATAAATGATGACATAATTATAATTTCATTTAAATGAAACAATTATTATTAATACAATATTATTACGAATTGACATTTTAGATATCATTACAGAGATATTAACTTTCATACAGACATTTCTGCCACTTACAACGCAATTTTGTGAAAGCAGACGCAACTAACTGCGATTATGTGTTTGTATTTTAATTATTAAACTGATTATAAGAGAAAATTTTTTAAATGTCAAATTTTATCATCATGTGAACATACAAACGGAGAGAAATATTGACGCGATGGTTTAACAATTTAATGCACGTTATATATTTAAATTGCAAAATGCTTTTAAATTTAAAATATTTTTGGTTCCTATAAAGTAAGCCCTTTATACATATATGTGTGTGTGGCTTAAATCTTCACACGTATATAATATTATATTTTATTAATCCTATAGCAGACTTTATAAAAAAATGTACGTGACATACTTCCATATGTCGTGTTACAAATAAATTACACTCCGCTCGAATTCGCAAAAATCTGGACAAATTGATACCATAAGTTATTCCCCTTCTTTTTCTTTTCCCTTTCCCGTCTTTTCCTTTTTCCACGTCGATTCTCGAGGTATTCATTACCACCCATTGTTCGTACCTAATCTGCACCGTTAAGATGAGACGGTTAATATCTCATGCATTATCTCGAGGTTCCACAATCTGCCGGATATTAAGCATTCGATTACATCGTTGAATTTGCCACCCCCCGTAAATGCAAACAAATAATTCGATCACGTCGATATGGACATACACGGGGCACTTATGCCCTGGGCCCTTCGAGCACATAGTACTCACCAAGTCCATCGCGACTAGTAATCGAATAAAGTGCAACTGTTTACAGGTAATTCTCGTACAACGTTTAACCGGTAATTCGAGCTAATACCACATTAACAAATAATACCATGTCAGCGAGCGAGAGAGACAAGGTGGAAGAGAGAAAGAGAGAAGGAGGGAGGGGGAAAAGAGAACGAGAATAGAGGCAGAGAACACAAGTGGGTAGAACCATGGATGAGAGAGCGAGTTTAATTTGCAGATAATTACCTCGCCAGCTACTGAGCTCCATTGGAAGCGAATTGTAACAAAACCTTACTGCATCGATCAAAAATTATAGACAGAATATCGTCAAATGAATTTACAAACAAGTGGATTCTGTTTTATTTTCCTTCCAATGAAATCGTACGCGATGCAAAATTGATAAAGTTCTTACTTCACAAATTTTTCGCAAAATTTTCACTCCTGCACGCAAAATTGAGTATATATCGAAGTCACACGCCTGTCGAAATTAATAACTTTTTACTCGATATTTATGCGATTGGTAATTCGGAGCCGACTGGATTTCATTAACGATCGAAAAACAGCATGATATATATATAGCCCAGTTTCGATCGTGCATTAATTCTAACAGCACTGTACAGTAATAATCTGACGTCACGTTTCGGATCGTATCGCTGCATCACATTGCGTTGGGAATTTACATTGCGTGGCAAACAGCGTGAGATTTTCGCGATGGAATATGTCGTAAAAAAAATGAATTATAGCTCGCGGCTGATGTAATCGCAAAATGCTTGTTTTATACGAAAGTTTCGTAACTTTATAAACTTGCGCTTAATTTTATAATAATATAATAATATATTATAATAATACAATATATATAATATAGCACCTCACGTCTCTCATATATTTAAAAATAATTCAGTTATTTTCTCAATTATATCATCTGCCATCGCATTTCTTCTCTTTCTCTGTTTATACACTTTTAGTGTACATTGTGTTGACTAGAGAGATTCTTTTTTATCCTGAAACATGACTCTCGATGCAAGCATGTAATACTTTATCGTACTCATCCAACGAATATATAGATAGGAGCGAGTTGGAAGTGAAAAATGAATTACGGCTTGCGGCCAATGTAATCAACAAAATGGTGTTGGTTTGATACGAAAGTTTCATAACTTCACTTGCGCTTAATTTTATAATGATATAATAATAATGTATTATAATAATAACACAATATTTCATTTCTCTCATATATCTAAAAATAATTCAATTACATATATTATTCTTTTTCTCAATATTTATATCATTGCTATTTATATTTCTTTTTTTTTCTGTTTATATATTTTCGGTGTACATTGCGTTAACTGTAGAAATTTTTTTATCCTAAAGCATGACTCTCGATACAAGCATGTAATACTTTGTCTGTACTCAATGTCCGACTAATACATAGACAGAAGCGAGTTGGAAGTGAGTGTGCGTCGTGCCACTACCGATATCATACTCCAACGTATATGCAGGATGTACAGATTGAAATCCGCCCATCGATCGAGACGGCGAATTCCACGATACGGCCCGGTGGCACGTACGAAAAGACAGGAACGGCGCCGCGAACAGAAATACCAGAGTGCCATGGGAATCCTGCATTTTTTCTCGTTCGATATAGAACATAGAGACAGAGAGAGAGAGAGAGAGAGAGAGAGAATGAGAGTGTGTGTGTGTGTGTGTGTGTGTGTGTGTGTGTGTGTGTGTGTGTGTGTGTGTGTGTGTGTGTGTGTGTGTGTGTGTGTGTGTGTGTGTGTGTGTGTGTGTGTGTGTGTGTGTGTGTGTGTGTGTGCAAAAGAGAAAAGGAAAGAGAAAGAGACACGACCGGATATTCAATTAATCTTCACCGGAAATCGATTTTAGCGACACGCTGTACGCGCTCGCGTGCTTATATTCCTGAAAGTATATTTTTCTCTCATGTAATATCGGGGAATCGTGTAGAGACCGGTAGATGAGTCGATACTTCGAAGCTGTAACGTCCGATTAATTCCGCGGACACCCACGGAGATAAAACGCTCTGAGAATCGGGAACCTGTGCGTGTCTACGTCCGATGTTTCGCTACTCTGAATGCTCCGGGCGTGAACCACACACACAGTGAAGAGACATAAAATATTGTATACCGTAATAACGACTGCACTATCCTTTTCTCTTCCCCGGAGGGAGCTTCTCTCTATCGAGACGGAGAACCATGAAAAAGAAAATAAAGAATATGCGGGGTACTTTATGAAAAAAGTTCGAGGAAGGCTGTGTAGCGACTGCCATCGCGCGCAACTTCAAATTTGTGGCGAGATTCGGCGTTATAAGCCGCCGACGACGACGGCATGATGACGGCATTAGACGAGCGAGGGACACCATGGCGCAATAAAACGAAGATGAACGAGGCAGACGATGCCAAGGAATATGTTGCAACGATTGGAGCTATTTCCTCGATCGCTAGCGGTACTGAGAAACCATTTTTCATTATCGGTCTCTGATATTACGATTTCTATTGTATCCCGATCACAGTATATGATTTGCGCCCATAGAAATACTAGTTATTATACCTTTCGTAATGTTTACATATACAAATGCACCACAGACACCAAAAATGATTACAATAGATCCATCAGAATATTATATAATTTTGTCGGAGGGAAGCAATAGAATATGAAAGGAAGTGAACGCGAACGAACATGTTATTTGATAATCTGTAATGCTTATTGTTCCCTATACAATACTAAATTAGAATACTAAATATCGACTTTATATATAAAACGAGCGGTCAGTTATATGAATCGACTGTACTCACTGACTTTAATGAGATAACTTTGAAAAATAAAAGCGTGTGGTTTATTAATTTCGCGGGTATTGAAGATTGATTAGCAGATAACGATTGCATGTTACTTTTTTTGATTTTATCAGTTGAAAAAGGCTGGAATTACTTTCATTAATTTTTTATTGAACCAAGCCACTAATTATATTATTATTAAGAATTATTTTAATAAGTGCAATGATTATATATTATATTTATAAGAATTAAGGTTCCTTTATTTTATTAAAGATAAATAAATTTTTTGTAAAGAAAATTGCGGAAAAATATATAAATGTAATATAAATAACAATCTACAGTCACTATCATTTTTTATTCGCAATAAACAAGTAAAGAACGTATCAAATATATAATTGCTGTATATAGTGATCTGCGAAAATTTATACTTTCCATATAAAAATAAATATTATATAAATATGAAATAATTCAATAAGGTCAATATTTATATTTAACAATACAATTTTATAATTTAAATAAAAATTTTCTCATTTATTCAATTATTTTTAAAAATATGTCTTTTTATTAAAATTATTTTTGATCCAGGTTTGAAATCGCCGTTAAAACATTTTTTTTTATTACCAAACACAATGTAGAAAAATCTGCAATTTTTCGATAATTTTTTCATTTAATTAAAAAACATCTGTAATACATCCTTAATATTCGCTAATATAAATAATTACGTTTGTGCAATCTAAGTCGTAGAGAATGAGTAATACAAACGTATAATAAAGCCCGACCGTTCTCTTCTTCCCAACGTTTTCTACTGGCATCTCGTGTCGTGGAGAGCGACTGAAGAGAGATTAAGATAATATCTGAATCTTATGTCTCATTCTTCCAGCTTCCTTTAATCTCGGTTTAAACTGCACGGCTTTCTGTTAAAACACTCGATTTCAGAGCCTTAAGCTCTTTTAATCCATAAGAGAACATTACTCGTCGATTAATTGCATTAAATGCTTAATACTTTTCTCCCTAAAGTCTGTTAAATACTTTGGTACTTAGACAAAAATTCGATCCGATAAGACTTTAAAAAGCCGAGCATGTGCAGCGCGTTTTTGGAGTGAATTCACCGAGATGAGTATTAAGCTTCGTTCATTATCGCTTGATTAATAAATCATCGCTTAATCATAATTTCTTTTTAGACTTTCGCGCGATAAACTTTTATATCGTGCAAACTCGGCTCTTTTAAATATATTTAAAAATATAAAATATCGATAAGAAGTTAAAGTTATAAAAAATATGTCTGTACCTATTATATTATCAATATGTTGATATCAGAATTATTTTTAATATACAGCCTTGACTATAAGTACAAAGCACTCTCAAATTATTCCCTCAAAAGAGTAGTGGCGATAATAAAGATCATAGGATAACTAATAAAATATTCAAATTGTAAAAATAAATATTATTTTTCAGTGAAAAAAATTTTTAAATTAATTTTCCGATAAACATTTACGTCAATTTTTGAGGTGCTTCATACAGAGAAGGCTGTAGTAAATCTAAACATGATTTAGTTTACCTAAACGTGTAAACTCTGCACATGATACTTGAAAAACTTCGATTACCGTGAGCTCAATATTTTTGTATTAGATTTTTTGATACTATAAGCACCAAAATAAACTATTAAAATATCATATAACGATTGCACAACGTTCTGTATTGTAATACGGTAACAATAATAACAAACAGTAATAATAAAACAATCGCAAATGAAGCTAACGCATTTTGTTTCAGTCATATCATCGAATTTAACCCAAAACGTTGGACTATTTCTGAATGTTATTATATCGGATGCATTAAAACAAAAAGCACTGTCTGTACAATATTTATTCGATATCGATGAAAATCCATAAAATAACGGATCTCATCTGTTTGGCTTTCGTAAATGGTTTAAATGTCGCCATGCATTGAATACTGTACAAAAAATTTTTAACATTTCAAGTAAATGTAATATCTCGAGACGAACTGTTTTAATTGAAATAAAATTATCTCTCATAAGCATTCATATAATAGAAATTTTAATTTTACTATCTTAATATTTTAATTGGTGGTTAGAAAAAAGAAGTGAATCTACGGATTCGTAAGATGAATTATATTTTCATATAATTAATTGAGTTACCCATTATCGGAGATCGACTGCAAATTTGAATAATCTCGATACATATTCTCCATTTAATTACCTAAGAACACGAGTTTTAATTCACGAACTGCCGCGTTTAAGTCGCGCGTAAGTGCGCGGTGTGTCTCGCGGGATATTTTTATGTGTGCCTGAAGTTTCCTACGTGGCTCGATTTGTCAACCGGAACTTTCGCGCGTCCTTTTATACCTTTATTCGCCATTGTACTCGTTTTGTTGCACGACGCTTTGTATTCACGTAGCGTGCTATGCACACGAAACAAATCAGAGTGGCGCTAATGCGCGCCGAAGGTTCACGAATTTTTCCGTCGCGCGTAGAGAGCGACTCTTTCTCTCTGTGGATAAAAATTGGTAGAGCTCGAAAGATCGCCAGAAATGTGTTGTATGTAGGCGAACGCCACGCCGCCACCGCCAGTACTCGCGTACGTAGCCCGAGATAATGGCTTCGGCAATGATTTATTACCAACGTAGCCATTGTAATGCTCCGAATTACCGTTAACTCGTACAACCATCTGCCCACGAACGTTCTCCCATATAACTCTCGCGTAGCGAGAGCGTATTTGCCAATAAAAATAAAGCATAGGAGTTAAGCTAGACTAATCTGTTGTAAACTTGATTTTTATGTCTCTTGAATTAATGTAATAGCGCCAGATAATCGAGATACATAAAATGACCATTTAAAAAGTCTACGCGTAGAATTAAATTGCCTGCTGGAAAAGGTAAGAGGCATCGTGAATTTCTTTTTCTGTGTACCTTCCTTGTGTCTCCTCTTGTCTCCCTCTCCTCTACACAATTTCGCCCCTTGCACACCATGCACATATGTATCCACGTATACATTATAGATTCTGCAGTCAACGGGTTAACAATACCGTACTCTGACAAGAGCGATACATCGGTGCAAAGATAAGGTTGACCGGTGGAGTGATTTATTATCGCCGTCGTTCCATCGCAATAAATCGATTCACCATTGACGAATAATCGTAAGCACTTCGCCCGGCGTCAATGAGAGTCGAGCGAACAAAGGAACAAGAGACCCGCCCCTCCAGCTTCACTGGAAAATCGTAATTGAGCGCCAGAGACCTCATCGCCGGTATCCGCATTGGTATCAATTATCGCGCGGTATTCGCGCAAGGAAATTATCGTGCGACGGATAATAATTAATTTGCTGAAAGTGCGTATCGATCCGCCGATTTATATTCGCGATACGCGAGTTACAATGAAGTAACGGATTGGAGAAACTTCCTTTATGCTTCGCGCTATATGCGCAAACGCCAATGCGAAATTGGAGTATTATGGAGCCCGGCCTAGCGCATAATTATTCCTGCGCGGCACGTCATGATGCAGCAATTGAATAGCAATCGAATTGCGCCGGGATTACATGACCTGTGTATTAAACGTATCGGCAAAATAGAGAGAACCGACAGCCGGAACTTCGCCGGCGCGACATTTATTCGGTTAAAATACAACTGTGCGAATGGGGAGGGAGGGGGAGAGGCTTTTACATAGCTCCATTTAGCACGAGCGTTCTATTTAACATACAAAGCAGCGATAAACTGATCGCTGATAGTTCTTATTTCTATACCGGGGATTATATACTCGATACATTCATTTGACACGCGATAGCGATACGCGCGAGTAAATGAGCGCGTCCTGACGCGAAATCAGAATTTCAAAGAGACAAGTATAGGAAGAGAGTTTTAAATCAGGGATGAAGTGTCGCGCTGAAGAAAGTTCGTGACGCGATCGTGTACAAGGTATAATGCGAGCGTGCGAGGAGCAGTTAATCAAAGAATTAATCAATCGTGTCACGAATTGATCAATGTCGGACGCGGTATATTCTCGTTGCAGACAGAAGAGCCCGTCTGATCGATGTGAACTAATTTGCCGTGTCTCCCGACGTGACAGACCCGAGAGTCTATCTTCAGTCTATCTCCAAGTAATACCAGGATTAAGGATGAGCAACTTTAGAACGAGGGGCAAGCTCAGGAAACTTCCTTCTGTCTTGCTTTTACGTTTGTCACGTCGCACGAATTCAAGAAAATATATGTGGTTGACGTGAGAAATGAGAGAATTGGCGATTGCCGTATCCGGCCTCCTATATTTCAGCGATCAAGAGCGCGGTGTCGAGTAGTAACGTAAACGGCGCCACGGGACTCATCGGTGTCGCTCGTAAAAATCGAATAAAATTATTTACCCTCGCACGCGATTGCGTCGATGCAAACCGTCTCGATCGATGCAATATAAGCTAATGACACGTTTCGCAACTTAAGCTCTACGATTTTCTTATGATAAAGAGTGGCGAAAAAGAAAAAACCTATGAATACCAAATTCAACGTATAATAGAAAAACGGTTTTGCTGAAGTATTATCTAATTAAAATTTTACAAGATATAGATTTAATAATTAAATTTACATAAGAGAAAGGCTAAGGAGTCAATGTTAGTTGATAAGTGCTTACAATTAACCAATGTTAATCGAATCTTGATACACGAAAAAATACAAACGTTTCGTCCTATAATCAGATCATTTTCAGTGTGGAACATTATAATTAAAATAAAAATAGAAATAGCAAAGATAAAGGAATCATAATAAATGTCGTTTACATAAAATAGTTAAATAATTTAAATGTAAAAACGGTTAGACATGTCATCATAAATATTTTGTGATACAATTTTTACATACAATTTCTATAGACTAAGTATTTAACATTAAAAGAGATCTCGTGCTAACCGACATAATTATATTATTGTTATCCATATGATTCTTGTAGACCTCATGACTATTTGCGTTACAAATGTACAATCAGAATCACCATCGTGTAGACGTGTCCAGATAAATTGACGTCGATTATCGTCGCAACTTTGTATGCTATCGGTCAGTTGCCCATTCAAACAATGATTGCAATCAATTCACAGTAATACATGTGGTACATTTTTCTTGGATGGTTGCTTAATTTGTAATTGTCTCTCAGAAGTACAACAACAGCAATCTATATAGATTAAAAAAATAATCTTATTAAATCATTTAAATAATTAGCAATCTAAAGTATGATGGACAATGCTGTAAAAGTTTTAACATTCCAGCAACCAGTTTGAGCGTCTTAATTATATTTTGATTGTCCAAAATTATTTTCAAATCTACCCAGCTAAATTTTTAGATATAGTTCAGCGAAATCGTCCTTTCTGTGTAACGCTTTTCGCTAAGTGGACACAATCTGTACGGGAAAGGCAGCGTCTACAGATAGAGTGGATAGATATAGATAAACACACAAGCGGATAAACACATAAGCGTGTCACACGGATGAAGAAACGTACCCGCAGAATTATCCCCGTAACCGATCGCATCTGTCAAATTACCGGTCTTCCGTGTCGTGGCCGAGAAGCATTCGCTATCGTCCTGCATGTTATCGCACGTACGTACGTATATACGCACTACGCAGTGTCCTAACGTGCGAGGATAATTGATCAAGATATTTATTGACGGCGAGAGCGAGACGCTGTGCGAAAGGGTAAATCGGCCACGCGTTCAAGAGGATGTTCTCTATTCACGCATGCACAACACACTCGGTAGTGGACACCGTTGGAGAGCATGTGAAGGGTGAGTGAAAGTGATGTGTTGTCCGTGCACGGTCGACGCAAGGGACGTTTACCCACTCGCTCTCATGTATTTCTCTTCTGTCTGTGTTGCGCAATACTATCGTAAATACAGTCCACACGTCTACGTTGGTTCGCAGACATATTCGCACTCTCTCTGATCGTAGCAATGTTGCTGTAGTCACGTGTTCACATGGAGACGCTTCTCTACCCCGAGCGATAAACGTTGCGCGCGCGCAAGAGTCGATGAGGAGGCGAATCCCGATGACGGGGATTCGTGGGGAATACGGGATAAACGGAGAATCGGCGAGGAACACAAAGCCCTCTCACGCGCACAAAGCGAGAAGAGGATCGGCGGAGAGTAGCCAGCCGGCAGAGCGAGAGTGTGGGACAGCTCGTGTTCATAACGCGACCCCGTATCGACTGATCCAATTTGACTCCCTCTGACACGGTGTACACTGTGGGGTGTACCTATATCCGCGATAACGCCTAATCCCTAATGTCCGACCTAAGCCTTTGGACAGGCGATTCAACCCGGCAGTTTACCGCGGCGAAAACTTCCACCGGCGTATGTAGGTCGATCTCTTACTCGATGATGGCATTCTGATCACGGAACGTGCATTGAAATTTTAATGGATCACGATGGGTCGGAGACGATTTATATACGGTTTGCTAATAAATCGACAAAATTATTCTTTCATTTCTTGCGGGAGTGCATGATTAAATCAGTAAATTATTTATGGGCTAAGAGATAAATTTAGAATCGTAAAGTATCAAAGAAAGAAATTAATAAATACAAAGATTTTTTTGCGAGAAATACTAGACAGACCAAGTGTGATCATTATTGACTGTTTCTATGTTTTAAGTTAATTTCTTATGTAAAAGAGAAATAATCTTGGGTGCAACTTGATGTTTACAAACACAGTCTGTTCTCGGGAGTCATTATATAATATAGCAAAAAAGAATATAATAATTAAACACTTAACACTCGAGACATTATCAGCTAATTCTGAATTTCTTACTTTCCAATAATTATGTCTTTTTTTTACTAATGAAATATTTAGTTTTTCAATTAAACGTAAATACTTATGGCAATCAACACCAATTCTTCATATGTATTAGGTGTTGGAATTAATTCGTAGCGTTTTTTAATGAAAGAATGTTATTTATTTCACATGAGCATTAAAAAATACATTAATGAAAGTACTTCCCATCACTTGTAAAACGCTACGAATTAATTCCAACACCTAATATATATAAAGTTTTTATTACAGAGAAAGAATTTTTCTGTAGAATCTAAAAATTTAGCTGGATACAGATCTGAAAATAATTTTGTTGAACCATAAAAATAATTACGTAGAAAATTCAAACATGATGAGCAATGCTGCTCAAAAGTTTTGACATTTTAACAACTAGTTTAAGCGTTTTGTAACGTAATTATTTTGATGGTCCAACAAAATTATTTTTAGATCTGTATTTAGCTAAATTTTTAGATTTTTTAGCAAAACCGTTCTTTCTGTATGTATATTATTCAAAAACAATAAACATTTCGATCTCTTGCTTTTGATCATCCTTCTTCTTCAAGTGCCATACGTTATGTCAGTGCATAAGTGCCTCTCTTTCATATACTCACACACTGATTGTACACAACGTGTATGGGGACCTTTAAGTTTAAACGCCGATTCTGAACAACAATTTTTGATAGGGAGGTTTCCTGAGCAAGTATACTACTCGGTAGTTTGCCTTTTGAGAGGAGCTACGAGCATATACGACAATTTTTCGGTTCTGCCAGGGATCGAACCCGAGATCTCTACTAGTACAGCAGACCAGTGCACTATCTGCTATACATCACGCTCGTGCTCATATAATCATCCTTAGTAATTACAAAATGAAATAGTACACAATTAACATAGAAATGGAAGCTAAATATTTAGCTTTTAAAGACTTTATAAGTATACACGAACAACTGGTGTTTACTCTTACAGGTATTCAGTCGATTAATTTTTTCTAGAATCTTTTTCTTCTTTTGATTTGGTTTTTCATCACTTTGTTTATTTTTAATAATCTATTTACTCGGTTCTTTTAATGAACAAGAAGTTGGTACTTTTACACTAAAAAAAAGATTGGCTGCTGCAGCCTATCGGAATATACTGACATTGCAGATAGGCTAACGCAATCAAAAATTGGCTGCTGCAACCATTTAAAAATACTATGCTATATTTTACCATCTAATTTGTTTCAGCAACCAATCTTTTTTTTCAGTGTAGTGTTGAAGCTTAAAAATTCTTCTCTGGGAAATCGACTGAGAAATCGGTTCCACGAGTTTCTTCTAACATGGCGTATTCCAACACGTCCAAAAATCGATATATGAAACAAAATACCTCGTAAAATGCCGCGTTGCCCTCGTAAAATGGATGCGGGAAGATGTATGCGCGCGAGTGGCTTCTGCGGCGCGACGCGCGGGAGACACTGATTTGTGGTACACGTGTTCGCGTTCCTCGGCGAATTAACGCCCGGGGTTTTGGCACGAAAGTATTTGCAAATGTTTGCGTGCGGCACAAAGCCGTTTCTTTCTCGAAATGATACTAGCCTGAGAACGACCCGGCGCGAGCAACGAAGCGGCGGCACAGAGGGAAGCTTTTGAGGGTGTACAAATGATATCAATATGTATCCATTAAATCCTCCCTCCCTCCCTTCCTACCTCCCTCGTCGTCCTACCATCTACCGCTCAACCATCTCCTGGTCGAAGTAATGTTTTGGGGTTGCGGTTGCCATGCGACCAGGTTACGCTCCGCCGGAAACGACGGGACGGAAGTAATCGCGATCGACTAGACAACACTTACAGCCTTCTTGTATCCATTACCCCCCGTTTCCTTCTTCTCGATATCACTCGCGCCTCGGTTACTAACGCGAACTTGTCCCCCCTTCGCCAAGGATCATCCCCTGATGAGAATTACTTCGTTCCTGACCTCGCGCGTAATCCCTATTTTTCCCGCCGAGTCTTACTATCGATCTTCATCCGCGAAATCCGACGATAGTTCTCCGACCGTCGATTTGTCTCAACTTAATTTTGTCACATGTGCACGGCGGCATATCAGATCGACGACGTCGCTCCTCCGTCTGTCGCCGATAAAGTTTCATTCGGAGGGCAAGATTGATCGTCCCTTCGACGCGTCGTGCTTCGACGATTCTTGTGGCGTTTTCCGGCCCCGCGATCAACGCAACGGAAGACATGGTATATCGACTTTTCATATGCTAAACACACATTTTTCCATTACAAATGGAAGAGATTGTTCCGCGTAACAAACAATGCAATTGTTTATATTTCAAATTTTGTTCTTTTTTTTTAAACAGCTCGCGCATACTCTTGGCATTCGCTGAACCACTTTGTCATCTCTTTGTTCGAGAGTTTCCGTACTGAATGCATTTTTAGCTCCAAAACCAAATGAACTGCGCGCTGAGTTTAAACATTTGTTTCGTACAGCCTGTCAGTATATTTCGGATATTTTCATTTTATATGCTTTCAAACGAGGCACTGTTATTTTCATGTTGTTTCACGCAGTGTTTTTTAACATTTATAGCTCCAAGGCATCATAGGCAGTCACAGCGTTCGCGGTTATGAATTGATAAAATGTCATTTTCACAGACATTGTTTGCCATTGTTAGCATCGAAGAAATTTGAAATGGTTTTTACGCATACATATAAAAATAATACGATCTGCTGTTTGTACGGTCCGATGTACGAAGCCCCACGCTTTTCCAGGGCTGTAAAGCTTAATTATGCAAAACTGTATCAAAATAAAAAGGGCATGTAACGTAACGTGGACATGACAACGTAAAAGTTAGATTTTGCGGTAAAAAGCTTCGCGTATCTGTAGATTAATGACTGTAACTCCCAGCAGTAAATAGCTGACTGTTAATGAAGACGCACGTGGAGGGGCAGTAGCTTTGTTCGCGCGCATAAATTTGCTAATGCAAACGCAATTATCTTGAATTCGATCGCGCGCTTTATGTTTCAATTACGTTAATTCGGAATGCATCGGGGTGCTGGCTGACACAAAAAGGTAAGAGAGAATAACGCGTAAACCTGCAAATTTGCAATCGGTAGCGACACATCCCTCGACAGGAAGATTAAGTGTTTTCTTCGCTCGTAACACTTATCATTTTCAGCGCAAGATACTAAAAAACGAGTAGATGATAATTGCTGTCAAACCAAGAGCAAGAAAGAGAGAAAGAAAATGAATGAGAGAGAGAGAGAGAGAGAGAAGGGAGGAGGAAGGAAAGGAGAGAGCCGAAGAGCTTCGCCGCGTGGTTATGCAAAAGCAGGCCGCAGGAGTTCACGAACGCGGGTTCAAGCCCCCCTAAGCTTTTAGCGAAATTGCTTTTACTAACTGATTACATAACGTAATAAAGGTTATTTTTACGTGGATCCGTTCCACGATCTGGGAAGCTCGCCCAGAGGCGATGTGTCATTGGCGCAGAAAACCCGCATTTCAGTAAGAAACGCTAAATCTCGATTTTCTTCACTTGTTTCTCACTAAGTAAAGCATCTTTTCAGCATCGCGAATTTACCCAAACAGTTTTCTTACGCCTCAGCTTTCCTAGGCATTCCTTAAATTCCTTGAACGTCAGATATTTCGGGAATTTGATTTAGAACAAGAGTGGAACAATATGTAAAAAAGATTTTACACTGTTGCCAAATGTGAGAACGTAAGTCTTATTTCTCGATTAATCGTAGGTATCCCTTCACGCGCAACATACGGAAAGGATAATTTGGTAGAAGTATTTAAAAATTAAACCATATACAGAGATCCAAAAATAATTTTGCTGGTCCATTAAAATAATTATGTAGAACGCTTAACTAATTGGTAGAATGTTAAAATCTTTTTTGCAGCATATTGCTCATCGCGCTTAAAATTAATACATATTTTGATGTGGTGCAACAAAATTATTTGAATCTACATCTAGTTAAATTTTTAGATCCTACAGTAAAATCGTTTTTTTTTTCCAAGTATTGTACATTTCTCTCACCACTTCGTTTAGAAAACGCAACGACGAAAAATGACGTGCGAGCAAGTACATGGCTGCTCGGTGTGGCGACATTATTAATTTAACAAGAGGGGCTATCGTAATCCAAGCCACGAAGCGTTGGACCAGGCCGTTTGCGTGGTCATTAGGCACACAACGAGTACGGATCGATCGAGCCGCTTCGCCGTGTACACCGGCCGCAATTACTCGACCGTTATATTAGGTAGACTGTCCTGATAGATTACTCGACAAACCGCGTAGCCGTGCCTTTCAAGATTTAATAGTGATTTATGAGCCGCCGCGCCGATCCGAGCTCTTTGCCTTTCTCGTATTCGCTCGCTCTCTACGTCATATCCTCATTATTCCTTCTTCGGGCGAATGCGGGTGAAGCTATTAACGCGACCTAATTCGCAGGGTAATTTCAACCAAAGAATCCACCAAAATGACGCGTTTACCAGAAAAAAAAAGAAAGGATAAGGAAAATAACGACCGCGCGATCGAGATCGATCCAGTTCGAAAGTATAGACATTAATCAAACCGCGCGATTTAACGCTGTTCGAGAACACGTCTTTTCTCTACAAAGTTCATCGAAGCTCTATCGACGCATAAATCTTCGCTTACTCCTCGCAAAAACTCGTGACGAAATATAAAAGCGGAGGAAAGTTATCTTGTGATGACGCGGCCTCTTGCAAGAACAAATAACGATGTAATGATATTCCGAAGTTTACCGTGCTGGCAATCATGTTAGGAACCTAATCCAATAATAGTCGAGCTGCGCGAGACAAGAAATTACAAGACCGCCACGTCAGGAAGATTTGTGTCTAAATCTCGGCGAACGTCGACAAAACAACGCGCGATGGCGTAATTCCGTCTACCCTTTAGATGACGATGCTGCCGGGCGTCTTCTACGGTAAGTGTAGGGAGATGTGAGTCGCTATGACGCAGGGAGAGAACGCAGAAGAATAAGAATATACGAAGTGACACGAGTGAATCACGACGTCGCATTACGCCCACCGTCGCAAAAATCCATTCGTTCGTCGGAAAAATTGTCACGTGCAATTCACCGGAAGTGAATAGCAAAGTGCTGAATCGCGCCAAAGCGACGAGCTCCTTTCGCGCGTGGCGCGTTCCTTGCATCTATGTTTACAACAATTACTTGTCTTTGACTCTTCCATTGCTACAAATGCTCGAACATACTCAGAGATCCGTTTTCTAGAAATGTTAAATCAATATTTGACGCACGCGAATGTACTAATTTATCGCGTGTGCCAGAATAAATACATCGATACATTTGCATTTTTATCATTTGTATAATATCCTCGATTGTATTCCTACACGTCGACTGTATCCCTATTTTTTTTTATATAACAATGCTTTGAACTGAAATGAAAATGTCGCTATTTATATACGCAAAATGTGGAAACAAAAATAAAACTATATTTAGTTTTTAATTTGACAAGTTTTAATTAGTTAAAATTTATACGAATTTTAATTATTTTTAGTATAAAATGATGGATGCATATGTTTAATGTAGGAACTTTTAAATACTTTTTGATGTATATTATTGATTCTTGATTTAAATAATCGAGACACAATATATTATTAGAAGTTGTCACAAATTCCTCATCCTAAAATTCTATAACTTTCTCTGATTTCCAGACAAAATTTCATGATTTTCCCTGATGAATTCAATAATATCTACTTCAAATAACAAAACTTAAGAGAAATATGAATCATCTGCAGAGTAACGAATAAGTAGTAATAAATTTCAATAATATAAAAAATTTTTTTATTTTTGTCCTGATTTAGAAATCGTCGAACATTTTGTTGAGAAAGCAATTTAATGTAACAATGTTAACTATTAATATTACTGACACTGCTTGCATTTAATTGTTATGTTAGTAGTATTCCAAAACTGTATAGATATGATTTGTACGCATATTAAATTTGTTCTTAATCAAAAATTTTTATTTTCTAGAAAATTTTGCAAAATTCTCTGACTTTTCCCTAATTTCCCTGATTTCCAGTTTTATGGCAACCCTGATTATGATATCATATGAGGTTGGCATTAGCAGTCCATGTGTATACGGCTGGAGGTTCATATATGTCAAGAAAAATGCATCGTCATGCTAAAATTTGCCACTTTTGCCAGAAACAAGTTGGGAGAGAGAGAGAGAGAGAGAAAGCGAAGTCAAATGACGCGACAGAATATTCACGAGACAAAGGAACGTGGCAGTCTCTCGCGTCCTCAAAAAAGCCAACTTGCCACCGCGGTAAATGAAGAGCGACTGCAGTCACTTTGACAGAGAGTCGACCCGGCGCGTCGTTGTGCATCGTGCCGAGGCGTATATCTACGTCCCTTGGCTATACGTCCGCCCGTACCTTAACCGAGAGTGGAACGATGTCGCGAGGCATCCTCGTGGCCGACGATGGTGCCACGGTGAGGCTACAGTACCCGGGGCTAAAGCACGCCGGGTCGAAACCCTCTGTGTGCATCGAGAGTGGCGCATCGTCGGCCTCGCTCTCCTCGTCCCTTCGTTTCTCATGAATATTTAAACTGGATATTAAAGGCGCAAAATCACCGCACGAACGAGCCCTCGCCCACGATACCTGGGATCTCAACGAGCAAGTCAGAGACGAGCGCCTCGAATTTCGAGGCGGATCTCGGAGCTGAGTGATCGATCCGGAATGCTCTCGGATCATGCGGCTCGAGGATACCGCCATGAAAAAAGTGGGAACTCTCCCGAGTTTCGGGGATCTCGGAAGAACGTTTCGGTTAATTTGAAAGGAATAAGAAATTCGGCGAAAGACTGCGGCGGTTCTTATCCCATAATCGTTCACCTCGCGATAACTTTGTAAGTTGTAAACGACGTTTTATCTTTCTTCTAAACTCTAATATCCATAGCCAAAAGCGAAATTCGGGGCTATCTATATTCATAAGTTAATTAACGTTATACGCAAATACTGAAGAGTTCATTCCCTAGGAAACTACTTGTTTCTTGGGATGAAAAATCACCTTCCATCACGCGTTAGGAGAACAAAGAGGACAATTTGAGCGGTGCACTTCGATCGATGAATGGTACTCACAAATAAATTTCATGTCGGAAAATCGATAATGAGAGTATGTTCTCCGATTTCACGGCATCCACGGCGTCATGTACGACCCCACCCGGACATTAGAGCGAGACGAATTTCGCGTCGCACGACCTCGCGAAACATCGGTCACGGTCGCTCGATCCTGCGGCAAAATATCCTGACAGCGCGAGCAACGTGATATCCTTTGTAAGTCGACGAGCCGTGCGGCGACAACACGAGGAAACATTGTTAATCGAACGTCACTGACGCCGTTCGAATGAATAATGCAGCAGCAACGGCAGCGTGGCGTCTCGCGCAATCCGAGCCTGGCGGAAGCGGGATATGTCCGCCTATACTGCGTCCGTCTCTACTTCGCCGCCGGGCTTTCAGATTGACCATTTCCCCGCAACAGTCTGGAATACCTAATTGCCATAGAAATGTCGAATGCCGAATGCTAGCGATTTTTCATACGGCATGTATTTTCGGATTACATTCCCGGTTTGTGTTTTAACCAAATATGTAAGAAAAGAACGATTTTTTTTTGCTAAAGTATTTAATAATTTAACTATTACAGATCTCTTTTAGAAAATTATCCGCATCCGCATCACTTCCACGCTGCATCCGCACAGATAGAAATTGATTTAAAATGATACCTAAACTATATGATAAAAACGACATTGAAATATACAAAATATTTCAAATAAGAATCTGAAATTTACAAATCAAAAACAACACGAATCAGATAGAGTTTCTTCCAATTTTATTCTATCGAAGTTTTATTTTTTAAGCAAGAGTTCAAAGATCGAAGATTGAATATAAGTATAAAAAATTATGTCTATAAATATGTTCAAAATATATAATGTAAAATCTATTACCATTATCATGCTATGTTGAACTATTAATCCTTTTTAGACTTTATTGGAACCACGTCAACAAAAATTTTTTTCGTCCAATTCAGGATCACTTTAACAAGCAATTCATACTAAGCAATTAATTTTTTTCAAAATTTTGACTATTTTTTCAGCATATATATTATTATGTACATCTGATCTCAGATGATGTCGATAGAATTAAATAATTTCAACAGATGATATCTTCAAATTTGGCATACATTATAATGTATACAGAATCTAAGGGAATTAATAAACAATTTGATAATAATAAAATTCTACCTCGGATCTTCTTTCCCTACCTTCTTCGAACTTGCTTCGTCTGTCTATTGTAATTACAACTAGTATAAGCGAGCAATTACGTATGGATCGCGGTCATCCTTTATTTCGTTGTTGATGCTCCAATCTCGTTCTCAATTTTCTGACCACGATTCTCGCCTGGACACCGGGAGTACCGTTTTTCATCTAAATGCAAACGGAATGCACCAGGAGAGACAGAGAAAATGAGAGAGACAGAGAAAGAGGGGGAGAAGGAGAGTGTCCTCGAGGAAAATAACTTACTAACCAAGCTACGCGGAATTAATTGCGTCACCACCAACCCAGCGTTTAGATTCGCGTTTCTTTCAACGACTTACTTTACATAATTGGCTCTTTCCATACAATTGGATTCCATCGGGTGCGATTGCCTCAAACTCGACGGATGGCGCTTTATCGTCGGCGAGGCGTCACCAGCCATTGCGAATTCCGAATCTAATTCCGGAACACAGATCGTACGTTATAGCCTAGCACAAACCTAAACCGCCGTTGTCGTTTACGCTCGCTGTCAAACACGACGAGTAAACAAGTTTACGCAGAGCGCCTAATATATGTCTAATACGCGCCTCCGAAGTTTCTCGATGATCTTTGTTCCGCACATTTCCGTCGCCTTTGTTGGGAACTTTCGAAATATACACGATACCGCGTCATCGGCAATCATCGCAGATGCGTGGAAATGTAATTGCTTCGCGCATGACCGAAATATTTAACAATCTCAGCGTGTCAGTGATGCGCGAAAATATCGATTTTCCGACTTTGTTAGTAGTGTTGGTTTTATTTGCGAGCCTGTTTAATTTAATTGGGAAATATGTAAAGATTATATAATGACAAATAATATTTATATACGTTGCGAATCATTTTCCCTTTTATATAAAATTGTAATTTTAAAAATATATAACGCGTTATGCGAATCTTTCACGCATCGTTTGTCATGTTTAAACGATAAAAATTACTCCGTTATAATATGGTACAGATGAAGCGTTTTGTCTCGTCAAAATTCACCGCGCACTTAATAGACGACAGAAACACTGGATTCATCCATCATACTTAATCTGCTGCCGAAGAAAAGATGCACTCGTAAAAACGCGGCGTTCCAGGATCTGTCGCGTATAACGTTAACGACGCGTGCAGATCGCGTAAGTGAAAAAGAACGATCACCAGCCAGCCGTGGAAGAAACAAGACGTGTTCGTGGAAACTGCGAAGTGGAGACTCGGAGAAAAAAAGGCCGTAAAAAAAAAAGTTTCTTGAATCATCGCGGCTACAGTTTCGCAACAACTCTCGTTACGACGTCACCCCTGCGCTAAAGTGGAAGCCGTCTAAGCGAAGTAGCAGACGTCGCCGTTGTTATTACAGTGCGAAAGTAAAAATAATGCCGGTTGTTTGCGGCGCTGCTCCGCTTCCGCGCGAACGTAACGCTTCAAAGTTTCTTACAAGCTTTGCGCAAAAATACATATGTCCGAGATGTTTTGCAAAGCGCTTCGATCTGATATTCGCACACTTTTAGTGTACAATCTCAATCGAGTACTTCAAACTGTTACGCGAACGGAAATCTTAGCATCATGAAAAAATATTTAAGGGGTATAGACAAGGTGAAGGCCTGAAAAATCGGGGATTTTTTGGGATTTTTTTTTAATATGTAATACAGTCAGGTAATTTTGTTTTATAGTATCTTTATTCTATTAGTACTGAAGTATGTAAAAAAATTTGTTTGTCTCGGTTACTAGAATTAAGGCTACTGTACGAGGGGTAACTTTGAACAGTTACTTTCGCCTCGTTAGTAATGAATCGACTATATATGCTATTTTGAAACAAAAAAATAAAAAGTTATGGTAGTAAAAAATGAATATAGCTATAACTATATAGAGGACGTAAAGAAATTATAAAATCGTAAAAAGTATAATAACAAAATGGTGGACATGTAAATTTTTTTAATTTGGCCCTTTTTTGTTGTCAACAAAAAAGTTGAATAAAATTGTGGAATTTTTAATTAAAAAACCGACTTCGTCCGGCGATAGAGATAAGTTTTCTGAATATAATGCAATTTACACCAAGTCAATTGGTCAAGTAGATTTTTTTATTTATTGTCAACCAGCTTGATAAAACATGATTTTGAGAAAAACGCATTTGAAGTTTTACTTTAAGATTACTATATATATGTTAACTGAATAAATTTAAATTAAAACATTTAAGTTACTCTTATTCCAGGCAATCTCTGGGCATATAATAGCTCTTTCTCGAATCTAAAAACGCTTCTTCGTCGATGCCAGAAATAGTTCTAGTGCATCGTTGTACAAAAACTGCTCCACGAAAATTGCTGTTATCTCCGTCAATTTTCCGAATATTTCTTTAAAACTTGACATATGTATTCTCCATACGTATATCTTTCAAAATTTTACCCTGTCTATACTTAAATGTCTACTCTTAAGATATTGCATGCTTTTTGAACGGTTATATGACAAATTAGATTTCGTATCTCTTAACTTTCATCACATTAAAATTTACACACACATATATGAGTGTAGCTAGGATTTTGTTTAGGCAGAAGCCAAATTAGAGTTGAGATTTTTTAATCGATAATATCGATAATATCGCTCATTTGCTATAACGACACAACTAAAAAATTGTGATTTTTTTTTAGTTGCTTGCAGAAGAAGAATAAACACATAAAGAAAAAAAGAAAAAACATACCTTTAAAAAAATATATCTTGATTTTTCTATCTTTTAAAAAACATACCTTGATTTCTCAATCAGTTATCACACCAAAATTATATTTTAAAATTAATATTACAAAATTTTATTGATTTAAAACATGGAACTCATTTTCTGGAAAACTTTGTTTTTTTTAGTTGTGTCGTTGTTACAGTGAATGAGCAATATAATACTATATTTTACTAGCATTGCAACACTTGAGAGGATTTACTTTATGCTCGATGTTCTTTTCTTATTATAAAAAATAATAATAATATATTAGACAAATATGATTTAGACGTAATTACTTTAAAGCGCGCAAGGCTCGTATAGCCCTATCATGTAATGCGTTTCGGGACAGAAACGTTCCGTTATATATACGAGAGGATTAAATGTAATTATATTTAATATGTCACGAGATAAATTTAATTTTTCAGATTTTATGCTTTAAAGAATTACAATGGAATAAACTTCGATGATTCACGAGTGTTGAATCTAGGGCAAATGTAACAAAACATAACTCCCCCCAGATATCGACACGATGCGACATGGCTCGGGGTGGTTGCAAATTGAAGAAAGCAATATCAGAGCAGTGCGGCGCCCGCCTTTAATACCCCTCAGTCAGCTATCCCTAGGAACCCTCGCAGGCCGGTTAATCCGGAGTCGGAAAGCCGGAAAGGAATGGAACCCATTTCAGTAGGCCGAGGCTGATACTCGCCCACCTGGCAATATTTCAGGCGATCCACTCGTTCGAGAGAGAAGATTCGCTCTTTGTCAGCGATGATGGTGCCGACATTCAGTTTCGACAATTAAAAGTGATAAAATCAACAAAGCTCTTATCTTGCAGTATTCTTTAACAATCATGCAAACTTTGATCAAGATGCAAACTTTATACTGAAAGAATGGTTTCCTTCAAATATTTAAAAGTTTAATTTTATTACATTGAAAAACAATTTATTAAATTTTAATACGTATTTCTTTGAATAGTACTAACTAAACGTTTACTTCCAAGAAATTAATATTTATTCAAAAATAAAGGAATAATAATTTGATTAAATTAATTATTCTTGTATCAAATAAATATATGTTTACATTTAGTAAATATTTAGTTTATAATCCAAATAAATTTACTTACATCCAAATAAATGTTTTTTAAAATTTTAAATCTTTTTCAGTGTAAAAATTTCAAGATAGTTTCATTTGGATAGTTTCATTTCAAGATAGTTTCATCAAAAATAATTATATAAGACGCTCAAGCTGGTTGCTATAATGTTAAAACTTTTCGCAGCATTATTAACTCTTAAACGTGCTACATTATTTTGATTATTTTCAATTATTTTGATGAAACATCCAAATTATTTGCAGATCTATATCTGACTAAGTCTAACTAAATTGTTAGATATTTTAATAATCGCGTGTACTTGCGCCTTTTTAAATAAGGAATGAATTATTAAATTGAAATTTAACTAAATTTAAAAAAAGGTATTAAATTTTTCCACTACTCAATAAAAACATTGTATAAAAAGATTTTGCCAAAATATTTAAAAATTTAATTAAATATAGAAAATAATTTTGTTCTACCTTCAAAATTATTATGTAGAACATTGAAATCGACACTAATGCTGTAAAAAGTTTGAACACTTTAACAATCAATTTAAATATCTTACATAATTATTTTGATCCAAATTTATTCTCAAATCTGTATCCATACATAAATATTTTAACAAAATTATCAATAAGACTTAAAATATTTAGCAGTCTTCAATATAAAAGCAAAAAAAAACAATTTTCGAATAAACTAAAACTCTCTAAAACAAGATAATTATGTAAACAAAATCAAATATCCGGTATTTAATGAATCCGATGTTTTGTAAGCTTAAACAAGCATGATCAGAATTTCCCGATAATTTTGGAGCAGTTTATTTCTTGTAGATAAAAGCGACCCCGCGCGCGCATTTCCGACAAAAGTTGAAGATTTCAGCAAACCGCTTAAAACTCCGAGAAAACGGGACGAGAGGGGCGAGAGCTTCATTAAGGATTTCGTACTTCGGCAGTGCGCATTTCCGGTGTCGGTGCCGGGGAAATGCAGATTAACAAGGAGGAAAACAAGAGAAAGATATTAAGCTGGGTACTTTTCGTTGTTTCCCGGCGCGCTGCCGTGTCTTATTTTCCCGGGTCATGTCTATCCCGACAAAAGGACGCCCGGATAATTACGTAGCGGTAGCTACGGTAGTAACGGCTCTCCCGCTGTCTCTCTTGCAGCGGCGTCAGGAAGTCAACGGGTATTCATTAGCAAGAAGAACAACAAGTCGTGACGAAGTCGCGTCTTCCGTGTGCCACGTTTCCTGGATTATACGTCTCCATCACTCGCATAACTTTGCTGCTGCTTGGGCACTAACGCGACAAAACATCTCGTCACAGGAGAGAGAGAGAGAGAGAGAGAGAGAGAGAGAGAGAGAGAGAGAGAGAGTGTGTGTGTGTGTGTGTGTGTTGTGTGTGTGAGTGTGTGTGTCTCGTGCCTTACGCTGGAGATCGTAGAAGAAAGACGAGAGAGAAAGAGGTGGGAGAGCAGAGGAAAAGGAGGAGAAGGAAAAAGGGTTGGCGAAGCTAAAGAGAAAACTTTTAATTGTGAGGCCCTTTTGAGATTACAAGGGACTTCAGAGTATTAACCCAGCACGATACTCGATACAACATTCACTTCGAAGAGGATGCTAGGTAGGTACATTAAAAAATTTTTACGATCTACCATAGTGTCCCCGAGATGACTAGGGGTTTCTTTGGGCACTTAATAAATCAATTTTAAGAGGCTCTCGGGTAAACTGATCTCGTTTATTATGTTACGAGATTCTGATGCTTTAATAAAGAGTAATAACTTTCCCGGGCATTAACTTAGGGCAGAGAATTCAAAATATTTCGAAATATGGAAAGTGCAATCGTGTTCTGGAATACCGATTTAATAGAATTCTCGCGGAAATACATCAGTTACTCTTAATCTGATCTATCGAAAATTTAATTAGAAACTCGCGCCATAATCACGCTTTGTACCGTAACGAATAAACGAAATGAATGGACGTTATATTAATTAGTCACATAGAACAACAAATCTCAGAGTCGACCATCTCGTAAGATTATGCTTCTTGAATTATCTTTATCGCTCGCGGGAATTTACGTTCTCTCCCGCTATATTCTGTGACAACCATCTCTCGTGAAGACAAAATGACGGAAGAAAGAGACGGAGATAACTGGAACAGGTACAAGGGAGAAACTTTTAATTGGTTTTAAAAAACGAGCCAGGAGCTGACATTTAAAACAATCTATGAGCTCGAGTTAGCGTCGTTACATCCATTTCGTAAAAATGGAATGATAAATTTATTTTAAATTTATCAAGCTAGCAATACGGACCTCTCCTGTTCAGATTTTATAGCGATTCCAGAAATTGACATTTGATTGATTCCTATTGATGATTCTTTGATGTAATTTTTGCATATTATAAAAAGCAAGTTACTTAAAAATTTTTAATTTTACTTGTTAATATATAACAACGATTTTGTATCTTATATTTTGTATCTATCTTATGTAACATTTGCTAAAATAAAACTATTAATTTTAAAATGGTTTGCGCATTTCATTAATTCATTCTTTCAATGTAATCGTTTACGAGATAAAGCTTAACATCATAGTGAAGTATTTACATAAATAGATTTTTATTTACATCATAGCGGAACAATGGAACAGTCATCGTACTGTCTTATTACGCTAAGTAAGTAATCAGAAGACACAACGTTAGACGTTAATTTAAATCCAGCCAACTTTAATGGCTTTATGCGAAACGTGGTATAATCCAAACGATTTACAGAAGAAACTCGCGCGTCGCAAGGAAGCTCTCGCTTGGTTGCATCGACGTATCCAACGGAGCGAATAAAAAGCATTTCGCGTCTTAAGCTCAGTGAGAAGAATATTCAGAATTCCGGAACTTCAGAACAACCAAAGAAAGGCGGGCACTGTACCGTTTTTGCTTTCTATTGTCCAGGATCTACTACGATCTTTCATCGCTTTTACAAAAATATCTGCCACGTGCCTGATCGCGAAGTTGCTCTCTATCTCGTCCTCACATTCCACTTTTACGAATACACCTGAGTTTTCCGAAGATCATAAAGAAAAATACATTTAAAGCATGTCAATGCAGTTTCCGTTATTTTTGAAGTTTAAGGAAAATTATTAATAAAATGTGTATTTTAAACAAAAATTTTCAAATCGATAATAATCTCTGTACAAATAGATGTCTTACAAATATTATACTTTTGCAAGACATAAAAATAAAAAATGCAACAAATTAGATGTATTTTTAAAATTGCGTATATCCGAACGTATATATTTTCAGATAAGTAAAGAATGATTTTGCTGAAATATCTAAAAATTTAGCTAGATGCAGATCTGAAAATCATTCTGTTAAATTATCAAAATAATTATATAGGATTTCAAACATAATGCTACACAAATTTTTTTAATTTTAATAACTAGTTGACTATCTTACATAATTATTTTGATGGTCCAGCAAAATTATTTTTAGATCTGTATCTACTTAAATATTATGCCCTTATAACCTCTTTAAGGAGTGCAAAAATCAAAATTGCTTGGAAATAGTAACGCATAAATCGAAGATATATTTTGCATAAATAGATAGCATAATTTTGAAATTTTTAAATGATTTAGGAATGAATATGATATTGCTTGCTGCAAAAGGAAAATTCTTTAAGGGTTGCAGCACAAAAATTGAAAGTATGTATAATATGAAAGCGCATAAATAGAGCATAAATTCTGTGTATTTGATTTTCCATATAGGTTATTACTAATACTGGAATCTGACTGATAGTCTACTTAGCTCCCACAAAAAATTTTTCGGCGGATTTTGAGAGCGCATTAATAGCGCATTATTATATAATTTATTCATTAAAATTTGGTTAAGTCGGGGGGCCAGCTAGGTAGATGTAAAAAGACTCTTAAGAGTTACAGCGTAAAAATCGAAATTGCTTGGAAATAGTAGAGCATAAATCGAAGATATTTTGCATTGTAGATAGCGTAATTTTGCAATTTTAAACGACTTAGTGATGAATATGACTGTTTGCTCCAAGAGAGAAGTGCCTTAATAGATGTAGCGCAAAAATTGAAAATATGTGAATATAAAAGCGCATAAATAGCGCATAAATCCTGTGTATTTTATTTTACATATTGGTTGTTATTAATACATGACTGACAGCCTACTCAGCCCACTCCCTCCCCTCACAATAAAATTTTTTTAACTCTGCTAAACAAAATGAGCGCAAACATTTTTTTTGCGGATTTTGGAGAGCGCATAAATAGCGCATTATTATATAATTTATTCATTGAATTAAGTTAGCTTCCCAAAATTGTTTTTTTAATAATATTTTAACCAAAAGTATGCAAACGAAAAATCGACTTATTTCTAAATGTATAAATGAGAATCTATCGATTCATGCATTTTGAGCATGAATAGATGCGATTCGAATTTAATTCCGACTTTTGACCTTTCTCGAACTTTAATTGTATCTTTTTAACTGAAGATGTGCAAATGAAAAATCGCGCGCGAATTGTTTCGAAATGTACAAACGAAAATCTATCAATTATGATCTTTTCGATCCAATGTGCTCGAAGTTAGGAGGCTAGTGTTAGCCCTTTCAAAGTTGTTTTTTTGATAACTTTCTTATTAGAAGTGTGCAAACAAAAATTCAAAGTGTGCATAAATGTGCAAACGATGATCAATCGAATGTGCTATGGAAAATTAAATTTTTTCAAATGTTGGGGGGCCAACTTCACACGGATGCACTTCATTCGACCAGCAATCGGTCGGAAAATAGACCGTGGAATTCTTCTGTCTGTGAGGCAGCAGCCAGATATTATTCATCATTAGTTGTGTCACGTAATTTCTTAAGATTTAGCTTCGCGCCGCTCATCTCTTTCCCGTCTTTTCCGCAACGGGATCTCCGTTATGCCTGGTCACGTCCGCAAAATGCGGTATCTTGTGATTCCATCTTCTCTCTGTTTCTTCGTCACTTTTCCTATCTATCTTTCTCTTTCGTTTGTTCTCTCGCGAAGATTTTACTCTTTCTTCTTTTCTGTGTATGCCTTTCATCCTCTCATCCTCTCTCTCTCTCTCTCTCTCTCTCTCTCTCTCTCTCTCTCTCTCTCTTCCTCACCCTCTTTGTGTCATTCTCTTGTATGAGAGTCACTCTCTCCACCGCGAACCCTTGATTCGAGATGCGTCTCGACAGGTACGCAGAGCGGTGTTTGATCCCCCTCGCCGCTGCAGCCCCTTTCGGCGATTACATTATGCAATGAGGATACTCGAGGAGAGCGAAGGGTACTTTCCGCAAGGCGTGCCGGGCGTCTGAGGTCGCTCGGAGTTGGAAACATTTCTTGCTTGCCGAGTAATGGTCTGTTTAAAATTGAATTACCGTAAGTGCCGCGCAATCCTTGATGACTGACTAAATACGCACCGGAAGGGGAAGCACGGGGCGCGAGAATCTATAGACGTCGCATTATATTAAAGTACATCCGTTTGGAATCAGTGCAGGAAATGACGCGATTCTCGTTTCCGGAATATTAATGAAGATTTATGCGCACCGCCACAATTAAAATATATTATAATTAAAAACGTTCAAAATACATTTTTTTTTTAATCACTCTCGAGTTTCACTGCAAACCGAGTTGTGTAACCGCTTAGAGATGCAAAATACGTGCATGTAATACACGTAATAAAATGAATTATTATTAAGGTATTAATGAAACGGTCCGTATCAGAAATACCGTGACGTCTGTCATTATGAGTCGGCATTGAATTTCACTATAGATCTTTCGTAATTACACAATCCTTACATAATCACAAACTCAACCCGACGGAAGATCCGCCCTGGCGATCGCGCTGAGGATATACGTACGTACCCATTCGACGCTATCGGGCAATGAGAAACTCGTCTAAGCTCCGGCTAAGCACGGCAGAACGTCTATATCTCGTAGAACTCGTCCGTCTCGAATTAACCTCTCTCAATTAAGACAATGGTCCCTGGTTCTACGGACATCCTCTCCTCATCGAAGCGAGAATTGAGGACCTACAGGCTGGGTTTCAGTGGTTCTCACAGATAGGTTTCTCCGCGATCCGTACCGCACCGTCCAGAAACAGCGATCGGATGAAATCCGAAGCTATTCAGCTGTTAAGCTTTCAATATCCCAAGAGAAATTGTATCTCGTTGGTTCAGATTAGAAAATACAACACTGATTATCCATTCGATCAGCATTGAAAATTATATATTCACAAGATTTATTATATTAAGTTACAATTATACAAAAATATTAATACTAAAGTCGCAATATACAAGTAGATAATAAGAATAACTTCGAACTGAGAAGTTGTGATGATCAATGTAGCAAAGAAAGAATCAATTACTCTGTCGTCCTGTTATTTTTGAACAATGCTGTACGATGGAGCAAAGCACAACTACGAACAGAGCAACGTGTTACGGGGCGTAGGTACTCGGAAAATGCGGTGTAGAAGCACTCTGTTAGAAAGGAAGGAGAGTGAGAGCACCGGAAGGAGGAACGTCGATATGGCTCTTCCTTTTCAACGATCGCGTCTCGAAGAAGCACTCTCGCTTTCAGCCACTAGACGAGAGAGCTCATCGATTAATCGGTCGGTAGCTTCCATTGTACCTGGACAAATCTTAAACTACCTACATTAACTTCGAATCCAATCTGCGACTAGATATTTTTATTTATAAATCAAAAGTGTGATTCTCTTCGAATTTTTTAAAAATACCTATTACAATGATTAGATTTATTTACTGTGCTGCAATGGCGTGTCTTCCTTTTATATGCTTGTTACTTTTTTCTTCTTTTCGCTCACAAAGAAAACGGTTTTATTGAAATGTCTAAAAATTTAGCGAGATATCGGTCTAAAAATAATTTTATTAAGCCATCAAAATAATTATATAGGACACTCAAACATAATAAATAATATTGCAAAAAGTTTTAACGTTCTAATAACCAGCTGGAGCGTCCTACATAACTATTTTAATATACCGAAAATTAAATTTATAAAATTATTTTCAGATCTATACTTAGTTAAATTTTTTATATTTCATTAAAACCATTTTTTCCATGTTGCAATAATAAAATAATAATTATTATTATATAAATAATAATAATTATTATATAAATGAAATAATAATAAACTTGTTACGAAACTGAATTGATTATGAAAGGAAAGAAAATATACATCGGAAATTTAATCATCTATAAGCCAATCTATCAGCCAATTTGATCGACAATCTCATATAATTCTATTCAATCGATTTCCTTCTCGCGAACACAAATTAATGTGACACGAATATCACAGAAGCATATGTTGTGAAGGAGGCTGATGCTTACTGTTCCGAATAAATACATCTCTGATGTTGATGCACGAACAATGCACAAATATCCGCAAGTTTGCATAGAAATGCCGTGCGGTAACAATGCAGAATATTTGCAACTTTGCATAGTAACGGGGCGATGGTTTGCAGCGTCGAAATATTTGCAAGTTTGCACAGCAACGTCGTACGCCGGCAGCGGTGTTCTCCCTCGTGTTGCGGAGGCTGTACGTATAAGTGCGGTTTCCGTCGTAGAATGAGAAACCGGCCCACGAACAGGGGCCACCATTGTGTCAAACGTCGTGCATGCGTGTGAGCAATTTCCACGGTGCTGAATGTCTCTTTAATTCATGCAACTCGAATCGCGGCACACCGTCGCGCAACACGACCCTTTACAACGCGGTCGCCACCCCCTCCGCGAAATTGCCCTCATATTTTTAATGGACTACCGTCGCGTTATTTCGACGTTTCCTTCGAATTTCCGAACGCGAGAAAGTTCTACGGCGTCTGTGCCGGTTGCACGTACCAGAATAATAATCAACGCCCCACATGGAGCAAACTTTCGCGATAATTGGCCATTTTCATTTTCCATCGACGTAAATGAAAACTCGAACGTATTCACGTTCATAAATTAGGTACTGCTTCAGGGGAAAATCGATCTAATTTGCTAACCGAATGATAATAAATTATTAATTAATATCACGCGTATTCCCGCACTCTCTCTCTCTCTCTCTCTCTCTCTCTCTCCTCCCCCCCTCTTTCTCTCTTTCTCTGCCGTTTTAATTATTAGCTTCAATTTACCGAGTCTTGTTGACTTTCTTTCGGTTTTTGCGTATAACGCGTTTGCAGTCACTGTTAAATTCCTGTTAATCCGCAACCTGAACTTCGCTAAATCCTTTGTACGGATTGAAAAAGTCACTATGATGTCCCGTCGGCCGCATTTTAACTCTCGTTTCACGAGAGGATCTAAAGAATATCTCTCTTATGTCGTTTAAATTCGCAGCAGTTTCCGACGAATGGCGGGAGCGATTTTAAATAAGAACAGAATTATACGAGCACTCGATACGAGCGATTCGAATTGCTTTGCAAATTGGAATTTCGATTATGCGGTGCACCAACACGTTTCGCGCGGCTTGCCATCGCTCATCAGGCATGAGAAAAACTCACTCGGACATTTATTTCTCGAATAGAGATCAAATTGCTCGAGCGATTTACGATCGACGAACCAACCGTCGCAATATTATATCCGGTAATTCATGCAACATGATTTCATCATATTATTTTATTTCATTCGAATTCTCTCTCTCTCTCTCTCTCTCTCCCTCTCCCTCCCCCCTTTCGTAGCAATTACAGGAATAAAAGGAGATTTATATATGTATGTCGCGGTGTGGAGATAAAATATTGATCAAAGTCACTTGTTTATACAAAATCACGATGAGACGGTAACGAAAGAAGCGTAAACAGCAGACAACATTAATTTCTGGAAATCGCATACCATACGATCGCGATAAATAAATCACGGATTTCGCCGCGAAAACAGCAAATCCGATTGACAACCCGGTCCGCTGGATAAGCTAGATAAACTTTAGGCATTAGTTTACTACTCTTATACGCGGATAATTCCTTACAAATCACTACATAGTGAATTTGCCAGTCATGCTGCGTGCGCAGAGCGAGAATTTTCAATTTCGACTTTCTGTAATCCATTGTGTCCTATACGGCGGTGAATTTGATTTCGCCCATTGTTTCGCACGGTGTGTACGGGATAAAATCTCGTTCCAATTCGCGGTCGTCGCGCGGAACAAATATGAAAATAATCGGCGCACTACAATATTTCAATGGCGTAAGCGCGAGAATCGGTATCCGACGCTGACAAGATCACTCTTTGTTCTACAAAATGCGAGCTAGCGTGAGTTATTGCAGAAAATGCGATAAAATACACGATACATGGTTATAACTGACGCGAGCTGATAATCAGTTTTGTAAAGTGTGTCAATTTACATTCTTACATTTAGATAAACTTGTGTTTAATCCAAGAGTCGCAGACTGCAATTATTTAAATAAGGCCACACGTTCATGTTATTTATTAATAAACTGCAAAATGATAATAGTTGTTGTTGACTTGTACTTACATAAACCGCCTCAAATAAATCCATTAAAAATCCATAAAGTACCAGAATCAATTTTTTTTTTAACAAGGCAGACATGTTTCTTCACAAGTCTACCTTTAAACCCTCGTTACACCACTGCAACGGACGTTGAAATCAACCACGCAGAACTAAAATTTTGCAACGTTGGGAAATAATCCGGTCGGTAAGCGAAAATCGAACGAACGGCCGGCACGTCGAGCGTGTATTTCCGTGCTATGGCATTGTAAGTAGCTTCGACATCAAGTTTGCACGTTCGATGCATACTGCCGGATACCTTTAAACACTTTCAATTTCCACACCGGAATAAATGTACACGCCTATAAAATACAGTGACGAATTAGAACTGTAAAAATGCAAACGAATGCACGTAAATAGAGCTCATTCGAGGGTGCAATTCTCAAATCTCTTATAATATTTCTTAACGTTTACCGACATTTCCACGGACAAGAAAACTAATTGAATAAGATATTGTATGTAATAATCTTTTATATTGATTCGTATTGCAAATAATTTTCGTAAAAATGTATTGGTGCCGGAATATTACGTTTTAATATGATTCGGATACATCAAATTTTTTCTTTATTATGATCCAATTGATCACTTTAATCACTTTCACTCCTTAGAATTAACAATTCTAAGTTGTTTTACAAATAAGTTTTTTCAAAATCTTTTTAAGTAATGAAATACTCGATTAATTGCATTTATTTCATCCGTTTTTGATGAGAAAAGATATACTCGTAATATTCGATACCTTTTTTATTATTATATTTAACGTTGATTTTCAAGATTTCTTTAAGAATATTTCTCAATGTTTACCGATATTTCCACGGACAAAAGAAACAATTGAATGGTTTTCTTTTCCAATTGCTTTCAGCAAAGTCGCATCATACGGTATCCGCCTGAAAACTTTTTATGACGGAAGCCGTATGTGGCCTAGATTGTTTGTATACAAATGCGAACTCAGGATAATCCGGCGTTATCGTATATGTTTCAAAAAGTCATCGAGAAACATACGATCGCTCCCCAGGAAGTAGTTGCGGCTAAAGGATGACCCTCGCAGGAGGTAATCTTTTAAATGCGAACGATGACTGTAGGGAATTGCATGAGATATAACGACAAGATAATCAGATGGTTAACCGTCGTCGTGAAATTATTTACAGCTCGAAATAGAACCGCGACGAAAGTACAAAGTTACAGTTGCCTAATTTATTGCGCGATATAGATCGCGCGTGGGGCTGGCTTATCCAAACGTTTTACCTTCTCTTTACGCGCGATTTATGTGTCGATGCACTGAGTTGTATTTTTTTTTCTTTCTCTGTATACCGATCGCTTCAACCCAGATTTATATGACGTTCGAAAACGAATAAAACGTGGACAGTCAGAGACTATAAATAACAGTTTGTTACTCTCTCTGTATTTAAAAAAATATCTTTTTATATATCGACTGTTATCTATTCTTCAGATTGATCGTGATTTTTATAATCTATAGTCATAGAGTTAACGCTATTACAAAATTAAAGAACTGAAGATATAATCCACTAAAGACACGTAAATTAGACTTAATTAAATTAGAGTGTACAATCTCAGATGTTTAATTAAAAAAGCATTTAATCATCCTTATTAATTATTATTTTTTATTATACAGTACTTATTATATTTTTGATTATATCACATATGTTAGGAACAACGACATTACCGAGCCATTCATCGATACGGACTATCGGTCCCCAGGAACCAGCAGCGGCTGAAAGATGACCCTCGCAGGAGACGATTCTTTAAACGCGAAAGATGGCGGTATGGCGCGGGAGAAAGAAAGAGCAGAGCGAGAGAGAAGTATGCCGACAAAAAGATCAGGCCTGAAGGCGTTTGGCAAACGAGAGCGGTGGAATCGCGCTTGGTTCCGCGATTCTTGGACGGCGAAATTGATGGGAAGGACAGAAGTTTAGTGGGCACCTATATATCTCGCAAAGGAGGATATGGCGACCGACGAAGAAAGGGAGAGCAAGACAAGGGTAGAAAATAAGAAGGAGAAGAAGAAGAAGAAGAAGAAGAAGAAGAAGAAGAAGGAAGAAGGTGCAGAAGGGTAAAGGAGGATGGTACCCGAAGTCTCGAGGCTTGTAACTTTGGTAACCGAGCACCGGCTTGCGGAAAAAAGGAAAAGGATCGTGGTCCGATGCTCGGTCATCGAGAAAATCTCTCTGTCTCTCCACCTTTCTGCTTGTAGTAATCGCGAGCCGGTCTACGTGCTTGCGCGCGTACGTATGTGTACAAAAAGAGCATCCCCGGAAGCGTTCGGCTACGTTGTTCTACAAACGGAAGAGAAAAAAGAAAATTACCGAGGAAACGGTCACGCTAGCGGTATCAGAGATCATTCGTCGAAGCATCGGTTTCTTGATGAAACCATCCGAAGGCAACCGGTTGGATCATGATCGATTCAATTTAAAGAACTCGGAAAAAATTTAATAATACCCCTCAGTCTACTACAATATATATGTACTTGAATCAATTATATATAAACTTGTATTATTTAATAAAATATAAATACATTAATAAAATGTAGTATCTACATTTAATTAATATATTATCGCTCTTTTGCTACAACAACATAACTGAAAAATTGTCGTTTTGGAATCGCTTAGAAACAGAAAACATAAAAAAAAACATATTTATTTCTTCCAATTGTTACATCAAAATTGCATTTTAAAATTAATATTATAAAATTTTAATATAAAATATTTAAACTTATCTTCTGGAAAATATTGTTTTTCGAATTGTGTCGTTATTGTAGCAAATAATATTTCCAATAATACTATCAATTTGTCGATAAAATAATAAAATAAATTCTATACTCTTAATAAAGGCTAATAGATAGTGAGAATTTCTAAATAACGAAATACACGCGACAAATGTAAATCATGCAAAGTAAGCCATTTAAAAAATACAATGTTTTTCTGCATTGTATTACAACAACTGGAACGGTGACGTGATTAAGCGTATAAATTAATTATTAACTCGTACTGACGTTCGTAAAATGGAAAGCCGGTTCCTTTGCACCTGAAGCTTTCATTCGATGTCGAGAGCACGTCTTAAACGCGACTACTGACCAAGGGGCTTTTATCTACTTCGAAATAACGTAACATTTACGTCCCTTCATGGCGCTTTTTCTCTCCTCTGGTCTACGAATGTCGTCAAGATAAACCGGTCGCTAGAGACCTTCGACGAGTGTTTCTCCACTTCGGAAGCGACGTGTCGGGATATATACCAGTTTTGGTCAGCCGGTACTACCAGGAACACGAACGAGCCGCGAGGACGACGGATTTACGAGCGCGGAGAGCAAGAAAAGGCCCGATGCAGCACACACTTATGCATCGTATATAACTTATACATGGTGCACGCACATGTGAACTCCGTGGTCGTATACTATAAGTACATTTAATGCACATAAAAAAAGAGAGTCGCATATACGTTTTCAGAAGAGATAAAACCTATTAAACTGAACATATCACCGCCCCAGACATCAGGAAGTCGTTATTTTTTTTAATACTCTCGTTTATTAGAAGAGACAGGAGGATGTTAAGAAGAGACCGATTTTTGTTCAAAAAGATAGTAAGTAAAAGAAATAGTGTTTTTTTGTAGATTTTCTTCTGGATATATAATAAAGTTATCAAAAATTTCGTGGTATTTGGGGAACACTTCAAAAATTAAGCAAAAAATACTGCATAAAATTTGAATAAATACTATGTTTGTGTTCTCAAAAAAATCAAGGTGTTCCCTATTATATTTTCCCTATCATATTTTCAGGTCAAAATCTATAAAAAAAACACTATCCTTTTACTTGTATCTTTTTTAAGGTAAAAATCGGCTGCTTTTTAACATTGTTGACTGCATTCATCAATAGAAGAAGCTGATCAATAATTTTTTAATATGATTAGTCCTTGCCTTTAGTTCTTTACTGAATCTAACAATAAGGGTAGAAACCAATCATATTAAAAAATCACTGATTGGTTGGTTTTTTTCTACTACAGTTATTCGCCTTTCCAACGTGCAAATCGACACTCCAAAAATGTCTAATAATTCGCCCATGACACCACCTTGTACGGCACAAAAGGTTTGCTGCAACATTTCCAATGTTACTGCAATATTGTTGGAATGATCTGTTCTATACGAGCACCGATCATGAAAAGATAAAGAATAGAGTCACGCTGTCATCATTTACTTCCGACAAACTCACCGAACACGCCACCGAAGCCTTCCCTTCGTTCTTGAGCCTTTGTTTTTGTAATCACGCAATTCCCCGCGGGTCAGTCGATGAATTACAGCCGACGTGCATTATCGTCCGACGCGACGAACGCGTCTCGCGCGATGACGGCGCGATACCGACGACAAGTCCTAATGTCGCTCGTGCATCAATTAAGTTATCGCTCTCTCGGGGAGGTAAGTAATATTGGCGTGACCGAGGCTGGCTGACTATGAAGGTTCAGCAACGACGACGTCGTCACCTCCCCTCCGCGTACTCTCGTTCCCTCGACACATCGACGCCACTATCGCTATTAAGACGCGGGTACTCCGGCACCTCAACATCCACCACCACGCCCGGCTGTCGCCACCTTGCCTCCATAAGGCAATCCAGTAAGTTTCTCTCTCTAGCTCTTTCTCCTCGGTTTCTTCCCTTCGCCTTCACCCTCGAGACGAAGGCCTGCTCTGTCGATCGATCTTTATCCTTCGTCGTTCTACAAGTCGACACGTGCTCGCACACTTCGGTACCTTGTCGACGAACTGGCGAGCTTGTGAACAGTTCGTATCGTCGAATTTTTTACCCAATGCTTTTAGCATATTTCTTGTGGTTTGTCGAATGTACCGAGCGAATCGAGCGGGTATTCGCGAAACGAAGGGAACGTCGGTGCTAAAGTGGCAACCACCAGCGTGGAAGGTGCAAGTTTTTTTTTTTTTTTTTTTTTTTAAATACGCGCGAGATGCGTTTGACGCAGTGTGTACAAATGCAGTGAAGTGTATTGTAAAATTTTCAATGGATTTATAGTAAACAAATGTAAATATGCGATGCTTTTTACGAGAATTAACAATATTTTATTGCGCCACGCGGCACCGCAGATGTTTTAAACAAAAATTAACCGGTTTAGTGTAAATCGTCGATATATCATGAACGATGTCCGTGTGTCGAAACGCCGATAAATGAATCGATATTAACGGCCATTAAATGAAGACACGTCCTACGCGAAGTGGAAATTTCACAGTCACGTTATGAATGTAACCAACCGTGGCGCCGCGTTTTATCCAACAATGCTAATCTTGCACCCTCCTCGCCAATTCCCCCTTTTCACGGCGCAGACACGAAAATCCTTTAAAATCACGCCAAATGCTATGTACATCGATAATGCTCGCAAATGGGCGCGCAGTTGAGTGAAACATTACCGTAGCGATTAATATTTCGTTACGTGCAAGCACGACTGCCGCAAATACCATTAATTCGCGCAGAGGATTAGTGGATCACAAATTTGGGGAACTCTGCTGACATATAATTAAGTATTTAAACTAGCCCGAAAAATAGTCAGAAATATCTTCTCCTTTCCTCTTCCTTTTTTATCTAAAGCCAATCATATGCAAAATGACATAAGCACAATATATGGTGGCTGGATCAATTAATATACGATGTAAAGACATATTGATTTATATAACATACTCATTATTCTAGCGACCTTAATTCCACTTTAAGTGATCTATAATTTGCGACTAAATTCGAAACAGAATTATGTTTATAATTTTGAGTGTCGTGTAACAAAAAATATTTGAAGAAATAAAATTCACATATATATCTATAATATATCAAGATACACATTTACATTCAGACTATGTGACACATACAATTACAATATAAGTAGAATTTTATCTTGAATTTAGTAGCGAATTATAGATCGCCTAAAATGGGTTTTATACTAGCTCATGCAGCTTGTATCATTTTGTGATGGATTCAAAGTCTATTGTATAATTGCGTAGTTAAGTAGTTAATGTAGTTGTTATATAGAATCGACCAATTACAATTAAATATTCTCCTCATTCGACTATGATTGATCAATTCTTATTACAATCACTTACAACTACGCTTAAGCAGTAGAATGGATTTAAGAGAATCTTAAAATAAAATGGTAAGCAGATAATAATACATCTAGTAGAAATGTGTTATTTTGTTTTTCTCTCAAATAAATAACCAAGATAAATTCTCCACGGAGTTTATCCACATGGATTCAACTGATTAACTCTTTTCCCACTCGATTTTTGCGATTTAATTTTCACTTGACGAACAATGAATATTGTAAAAGCATTCTATTGTGACGCGAAGGGTTCGACAAATTTGCCGCTTCAACGTGCAATAATTTCATCGCCATTTATGACGTGGCAATCCGCTCGCAGCGTGGATGCTGATGATATTTTCGCCTCATACACGCTGGACACGCTGCATTATGTGGGCGTCAACATGTACTCATTACGCCTCGTCGCGACAGACGGGCGTCTCCGATGCCGCGCGTCGCGACGCAACATGGCATCAGAGTCAGGCTGCGACAAGTGTCGTTTCCCACCACTCACAACGCGTCGGTTCCTATTCATTTGCCTCGGTACTTTCGCGTATTATACACCATAGAACGTAATAAGCAAAAAAACTGATTACAAATGTTAGGTCTTCAAATTCTCACGGGAATTTACATGCATTGGCGAATTCATGGAGAGAGAATCATGGGAGCCATGCCCTTCCTTTAGAGTCTCCTTCTTTAAAAATTTTATAACAAAATGTCACATATATTTTTAATATTTCTAAAATGTTAATCATAATCTTAATATTCCAAAAATAATTTTTAATTTTTAAGAAATTCCTATAGGTATAAAAAACATAGATCCTATTATATTATTTTTCTTGTGTGCTAATATAATTTTAAATAAAACATTTTATAAATTATACATTTAAATAACACTTTTTGAATGTGATAATTTAAATAATAATTTAATATTTTATCTTTTCACATTTGATCTTAAAAAACATTTCTCTTGCGGCGAATCAATGGTCCCTCTTTGACAAATTTCTGGATCCGCAAATGTTTACATGAAAATATTTACTTCAGGAAATACAAGTATCTAGGTAATGGGTATAGTAGGATAACGAACTCAAATTAATTACTAGCGACTATAATGTGTGCGCTATACGTACAATTATAATCAGTTCCGAGTGAGAATGGGTACATCCCGCTATATAGATCACTTGCGACGCGTCCGGCATGATAATTGAATGGCATAACTCGGCGCTATGGCACGTTAATTAATTCTACAATCTTCGTATGAAAAATAAACGACATTTCTCGCGTTAAAGTGCTACTTCTCGCATTGAGGGTGACCTGTGCTAACGTTTACATTCGCATCCGTTTCTTTTAAAAAGCCGAAAATACTCAGCGTGTCAAAACTTGCAATGTCATTCCTCGCGAGAGTTCCTTGACGCCCGAAAACGAAAATACCAAGAGCTCTCTCGACCTCGTGCCATTACTGTGAAATTTATGAGACACGCATTCTTCAAAAATTCTTCGCGCAGATCGCGAGAACAACAAATCCCATCGTTTTCACTTCGTCCATGCATTTTCTGCTGGTGACGAAAGAACGTGGTGTCGACCAACAATCCAACTCGGACTTTAAATCAAATGCGAGGAGGGGGAAGGAAAAGTGACGTGCAGTTGCACCGACAGCGGTTCGTGAGTCTGCAGCATGAAGTTAACGCGAGTACCGAGTGGTTGGTTGGACGGGATGTCCGAAGAAAGAGAGAGAGAGAGAGATGGAGAGAAGGTGAGGAGAGGGCAAGAGAGAGGAATGGAGTAAAAGAGGTCAGGGGGTTGAGCGGAAGGGAAGGAAGGGAGGAGGGTGAATGAACACAGTTTGTTCGGCGACGCACGTTGCGGCTGTCGTCTGTCGCAGCCATACCACCCCAGTACACGAGCCAGAGGAGAAAGGCTCGGCGAACAGAGAGATAGATGGGTTGGGTGGTGAGGCGGGCCATACCCGGCGCCGGAACAATGTTTAATTGGCAATCGTGCCACAAATAATTATCCGTACGCGCGGATACGCACAACGCACGCTCGTTGCCATTGGCTTAAGTTGGCGCAGCGCGGAACGGATTGTCAGGCCAGTGATACGCCGGTGACGATAAAAATCGGTGCTGCGCGGCGGACGACGATGCAATAAAAAAAAACTCGTAGAGGAAAAAATGGGAACAAGAGACGTTTTTATCGCGCTTTACGATCCGCGCCACTATAGAGACGCTTAATATCGCAGCTATCATGTTTATTGCGTTAAAATTTTGTCTCTCGTACAAATCGATTGTACAACTTTGTAGATTAAACACAAAAATCGCAATTCGTCAACGTGAAAAAAATATGATCCATGGTAGCATTGGCGAATTCAAAAATTTGTCAAGAAACAGCCATTGGCGCGCCGCAAGCAAACCTTTTTTTAAGGTCAAATATAAAAAGGTGGGTATTAAATTATTGTTTAAATTATTACATGGAAAAAGTATTATTTAAATAATTAATTATTAAATAAATTATTAAATAATAAAATTTTTTAAATTATACTAACACAAAAGAAGAATAATATAGAATGTATGTTTTTTGTATCCACAAATTTCTTAAATTAAAAAATATTTTTGGAATATCAAAATTGTGATAACATTTCGGAAATATTAAAAATATGTATAATATTTTGCTATAATATTTTAAAAAGAGAGATTCCAAGGAAAAACCATGACCCCATAGCCACCCCATGGATTCTATCAATGCGCGGTAGACCATGCGCTCACTTTCTCATCACCCAAATTCTTTCGGAACAAGATAAGGGATAAATATTATCCCTTCAGCGAGCCAAAATTTGGCCGCCGGAAAAATGGCCGTTGTCGATTATAGGTATATATTTTTGGCGGTAAAAATAGCGAACGATAAGAATGTGCTGCCGAGTATATAAGACGGACGGCAAGATAAACGACGGTATGATGATCCCACGATTTTTATTCCAGGAAAAAGTAAAAGTTATATTCCTTTTAACCAACTTATATTATTTATTCAACTCCGAGAATTCTGTTATTGGCATCAAAGTGTGAGAATAGAATCGCGAGCGAGAATAGAATGGCATGAAAACAGAGATCACAAATTTTCGAAATTGACGCGAGCGGTTGTTGAAGGAGAATAATCCTTTCGATTACGCAAACGATCATACCTCCGGCGTAACCATGAAGGCGGTGGCATAATTTATCTCCTTGAAATGCGGGTGTTACTCGCCGCGAGTAGTGCAGGGTGACTGCCATAAATTTATCCGGCTGCGGCGCCACGTTGTGGCTTCACTTCGCTACCAGCGACTTGTCGACCACGGGAATAAAAATTGTCCGATCTTTCTTACGTTATTACTCGAATTGTGCTGTCAGCTTTAACGACCACGGAGGACTCGATGAAGCCACGAGAAGAGATAAAAAAAAAAGCTTCTCACGAGAAAAGTGAAATTATAAGAGTGGCGCGAAGATATCAGAAGTGGGAATCTTTCACGCAATGTCTATGACGGTAGATTATTGTCAAAATAATCTTTACCATAACGAATATCGCACCTCATTTATAACATATACGAGAGAGAAACGTGGATAACGCCTGATGAAGGAAAAGAGAAGTCATTCCTGGCGAAGACGAAGAGAAGAACAATTGAGAAGAATGTCGAGGATGGAGATTGGTGCTAGTGGAACCAGCTGGTCACGGTTGGTATGAAAACGAAGTAAAGAAGCAAAGATGCGAAAAAAGATAGAGTGGAGAAAAAGAAGGAAGAGAAAGAAGTGAAAGAGAGAGGAAAGTTGAACGGGATGACACAAAAGCTGGGCAAGAACGAAAGGAAAAGGGTAGAACTCGGCAGAATGGTGCTCATGAAAAGAGATAATCTCTGTTCATCTTGTAATTCCCCGGTAATGCCATTATACCGTCGAGCTCGGCCAGTACTCGCCACATTACCGGCTTACATCTTTGTTTTCGTTCGGTCACCAGCGCCAGAGCGAAGGAACGAGGAATGGCGAACTGGACGGTATGCCGTTACAAGGAGATGCTAGCGTAATTGAATCGACCGTTCTTAAAAGGCGATAAATTTGCCGAAGAAACTGCGTCGTTCGCGCGTTGTGTCCTACGTCGCCATCCATCGACTCCGGCTGTTTTTCGTAGTTTCTTTTTGCCCTTTTCTCGTCACGCGAAAACGTGATGGTCGATACAAAGATCTTCGATCGTAAGAGTTGCCAGTACAGATAAGACCCGAGAAAATGTTGTCCAACTATAATATAAAGATTATTTGATACTCGACACTACGTGTTTTATAGCTGACAATAAAGAGATACAAGTGGCGATAAACTAGATTTTCTAGAAGTTCGTGTAACAGCATTAATGATTATGCTTCATATTTCATTTATCTGAATATAAGTTTCATCAGAGTTAACTCTTCAAAACTTTCCATTGACGCACGGAAAGAACGCTTTGCTGAAGTGTCTAAAAATTTTGCTAAATACAGATCTAAAAATAACCTTGTTGAACTATCAAAATAATTACATAGGAATCTCAAGTATAATAAACAATGCTGCAAAAAAGTTTGACATTCTCAACCAGTTTAAGCAGCCTACATAAATATTTCGATATATATATATATATGGTCCACACTAATATTATTTTTAAATAAATACAATTGTTAAAAACTATCAAAATTGAACAAAAATTTATAAAGATTAGCCAAACAATATTACGGCGCAGTTTCAGTGCGCAAAAAATTTTTCAAAATTATTTTTAGATATCTAACTAAATTTTTAGATACTCCAGCAAAACTGACTTTTTCATATACGAATACAGATTTATATATAAATAATATAAATATATAAATAATGTTGTTAAATCATTAAAATAATTATTTGACATACTCAAGCTTGTTGCTAGAATGTCAAAACTCATTGATCTTCACGCTTGAATTCCTTATACAGTTATTTTGTTGGTTAAATAAAATTATTTTCACATCTATATTTAGCTAAATTTCTGGATACTTCAGTAAAAACGTTCTTACCATGCAAAATGATCGCCATTGATTGTGATTGTTCATCATAATAAGCTCAGAATATCGTAAAGAGAGAATTAGAACACCATGTATGATTAATACAATACTAAAACCCCTTCAACTATACAAATATCGCGTTGCCGAGTCATACTGCGCGGACGATATAATTAGATCGGGCGTAGGCTTACGTTTGTTTTCGCATGTACGCATCGACGGCTAAACACGCATACGCATCGATGCTGCGCAGCGAAACTCAAGCGGATGATAGTGGCGTTAATTTTACGCCGTTGGGAAGGCATCGCTCTACCAGTCTAGATGGTAAATTGGTGCTACGGTGGAATTAACGATGGACTAAACACTAAATGAACATAAGTGAATACTGCGTATACCGATATGCGTTGACGCGTCGTAGCGTAATCATAATCATGACGATGTAACTTAGCAGTAATTGGTTATTAATTCGAGGGCTTCGATCACCATACTTGCGATGGCGCACAGCCGGTGCACCGCGATTACGGCTGGTGCTGGTGCAGGCGTAACCGAATTATTACGGTCGATTCCGTACGATCGCACGAAGAAGACGGGATTTGCGGCTTTCACGGAAAACCATTCATCCCCGCGAAAATGGCCCTCCAAATTTGAATGCGAATCCGATGCTCGGTCACGGGGATCGCCGGCATTATCCTCCGATAATGGGGAATAGCTGTCACCGTTTAGAAAACTTTTCACACGAAGTTTTTCTCGGAATATATATTTAATAGGCTTTAAAATCGAGTTATCATGTGTTTGAATAAATCATTATATGATAGTATGATCATTTAATTGATTTAATTGAGCCTACGAGGAAGATAGTATACAGATGATTATCATTTCCGATATAGATTCGATTCATTTCGCATGAGCAATTTAGTTTGACATAGTTCATTAAGCATTCGCAATAAATCAAAGGTTCATTTAGATGAATCTTCTTGCATTCAATGCGATATCACGAATATGTGGCGTGCATTACATGCATATGAGAAACACAACGATATGGTATTTAGAGAAGCATCTAATTATGCAGCGCGATAACTACGCAACGAAGGCATAGCCACGAATAATGAAGCGCTAATTACTCGTCATGCGTGTAAATGAATAAGCGCCTGCTATTATGCTAAGAGAAAAATAAAATCCTCGACTAAAAAGGCTAATCCTCACACGCGTTTCGGATGATGCTTTATTTAATTCGAATTGTTAAAGATAAGTATGTAAAAATACAATTCTTGTAAAAAAATTATTTTTCTGTCGAAAATAAATGACTAAATAAAATCTAAATAAATCGGCTTAATAAGATTTCTACGCGTAATTTTTTTAGAGATTTCACAAATTATGAGAAAGTTAAAAAAAATTCAGTCAATAACTTGCTATATGAACGGAATGTCAATATTTTAATGGTATTTTCTAACTGTTCGTTACGTCTCTGAAGAAATTTTGTGCATTTTTTGAACAATTATTGGACATTGTATTTTTTGTTTAGTAACTGAGAAATAAAACTAATTAAGATTTTAATCAAGATGTAACATTTTGCCTGTAATTATTGCTCATAAAAAAAGGTGTGCAAAATCTAAACTCATTAACTAAAAAACTCATTAATTTAAAAAAACGAACAATATATATAAATTACATAATATTTTAACTAATAATAATCTATTAATATTAAATAATAATTGAGCCTGTGTTTATGTTACACATATTTTTACCAAAAAAACTGCTTCAGTCACTAAATAAAAACTCCGCAAGTTCTTATCCATTTCCTATGCAATATTGTTACGCTTAATAATAAGAATACAGTAACCAAATAATAACCGAATAAATGTTCAAAAAAATATTTTTCTACTGAGAATTCACTGTACGAAAAGAATAAAATTTTGTTAATATATCTAAAAATTTAGCTAGATACAAATCTAAAAATAATTTTGTTGTACCATCCAAATAATTACACAGGAATTTCAAGCATGATGAGAAATTTTGCAAAAAGTTTTGATTCTAGCAACCAGTTTGCGCGTCCTACAAAATTATTTTGATGCTCCAACAAAATTATTTTCAGATTTATCTAGTTGCACGTGTTATCTCACTCAAATTGTTGGATACTTCAGCAAAACCGTCCTTTCCATGTAGAAACTCAAAATTTTACGCTTACCAGTGTAATTTCTTCCAAATCAAAATGTGCCATGTCTGACAGGTAATGGCAAGAACCATTAGGAACTAACACGTTGCAACGTAACGGTTGATGTAGCTTATGACGCTGACGAGAACTGCAACCCACACGGCCAAATTTGGCGCACTCAGGTTCACCGTGCGGTTCGGAACTACCCACTCTCATTACCTCTCGCCGCAGAATGGACTAATCTACAGTGTTACACGAATTGTCAAATCTGCCGCCTAGTGGACCGCGCAAAATGACCAAAAGCCGCAGTGATTCGCAAATCGATCGCAAGAAAACGGCCGTAAGGAAACCGTCTCCCCTTTTATCTCTCGTAAAACTGACACAGCTGTGAGAAAAATTTAAAAATGGAACGGAATTGCCGGAAACGAATGGAACTATCTATAGATAATCGTGACACCGAAAAGGCCGGGAGAGAAAGACCGAGAACGAAAGAGAGAAAGAGAAAACCAGGACCGGGATATTCGCGATGTTGCCGGGGCTTTCTCTGATTTCGGAAAGTTGGATAACGGCAAACCGAGCGTAATGGCGCCGATAAAGACGCCATCGTCGACGACGACGACGAGGGCGACGAGGACGACTCGGAGGCGTGCGCGAAGATTCGATTCTATCGAAGCCGTTATTTACTCTTCAGGAAGATTTGCCCCTATCTAAACGCCTATGCGTTTCTCGCAAACCGAATTTTCTCGCTTCTATGATTATAATTGTTGGTACTAGCAAAAGGTGTACTAAGTTTTATAGGGCAATGAAGAAGCGGTGCCATATTCCTCGTCTTACATCGCTCTACTTTCATCGTAAAGTTGTCTTATCTTATTCGTTCTGTTTCTAATGTTTCTAATGTTTCTACCAGCTTTCGACCAGCTGGGGGACAACGGATAGGTATCAGAACGCGCTCACGGGCGTGCGGACAAGTGTCCTGGGAATTACCTATTGTTTTTCCCCGTTCGGGAAACACACGAGTGCCATCGGGAGCATTAATGCCTCTCGTAATGGAGGGAAGCACGTAATACGAGCCGGGAACGCGGCAGCAGATGCTCGCGCGTAATCCTCCTATGTAGTCTGGCGCACGTTTCGAGAGAGCATCGTCTCTACACCGAAGGTGGTGAGCGAGATTCAACGCCGCCATAGTCACGGCGCGCAGATGCGAAATACATGGACGTAAGGTGCATTTCTGTGTTTAAGATACGAAAGAACGTAAGTCCAAAAGCTTGAATATTTCGATAGAGATTGTGAAATTATATATTGTCAGAGTTGTCACAAATTCCTCATTCTAAAATTTCGTTACTTTCCCTGATTCCCAAACAAATGATTTTCCCTGATACTTTCAATAATATTTTGAAATTTTATGTATTCTCGTCCTGATTTTGGAAACCGTTAAATATTTTGTTGAGAAATCAATTTAACATAATAATGTAAATTACTATTAATGTTGCTGACACCGCTTACATTTTTAATTGTTAAGTTGATAATAATTCCAAAATTGCGTAGATGTACGTATATTAAAGCACAAAGTTTTAATTTTGCAAATTTCCATGATGTTTCCCTGATTTTCCTGATTTTTACTTGATTTCCAGTTTTGTGGTAACCCTGACTGTAATCATACTTAAAAATAAAAATCTATGCGCTAAGAAAAAATGATTAAATAAAAAAGCCCAATGAGAATGGTATTTTGTTGATTTAATCAGAACATTTTTCTTAGAATGGGAATATGAATACAATAACTTAATATCCAGGAATAAAATGGCAGTAATTACTGGCAGTAATTGTCTATCCTAAATTTGTTTTTACTGTGAGATATACGTGTCGTTAGTCACGGGTGCTTCTTATTGCTTGTAGAATGCAAACCGAGTGATATAACTAACTACTGTTGGATCTTTAGAGAGTCCTCACAACCACCGAAGGCCGAATCAAATGAAAGAAGAGAGGGATATAAAAACAAAACGAAATACAAGGCTAAAAAGATACGCAGGAAAAAATACTTGATCAGATTAATGTTCATGCACATCATTCAACGTATACAACGTGTCCTACCATCACACAAATATATGAATATTTTATCAAAAATCCCCTCTTGTCACAAGAGGGGATAACAAATAATATAAAATATATATAATCTAGCACAAATAATTTAGCAAACTGACGCATTTATAGAAATTTAATTATAGTAACTGGTGGTATGTCCATCGTCTCTTATGTTTACCTTGGGAAAACGCAATCAATAAACAGGAAGACGTCGAGATCGAGTAACTATAACAAATTTCAATCTGTCAATAGATAGTACTCCCGTAAGAGCTTCCCAGCGAAAAAGTCACGTTCGCTGATCATTTTATGTGGTATACCCAGTATGTTTTTATTTGAACTGGGTCACCGAGACTACCGCTCTCCAGGAAACGCTCGTAGAACTCCGGAGGCACTTAAACATCTCGGCAATGCCGGGGAGTTTATTGCGTCTTTGACACCGAAGTGCAGTCGAAACCCATCGTAGTCGTCGTTGTCGTCGTCGTTGTCGTCGTTGTCGCCATAGAACGACGATACGCGGCAGCTGCTGCCGTAATGTCGCCTCGGCGCATCTTTCCATACCGCAATGGAAGAGGGAATTCGACGGGTCGAACTTGTCGTTAGTCGTCGCGCTCATCGTGCGAGTTCTCATGAACCTGGTAATTCGAAAAATGCGAGAGCTGCTCGCAAGCAGTCGTTCGTTCTGTAATATCGCTCCTACCAATCTACAGAGCCGAGTTATTGATCGAGAATTACATTGCATATCTCTCTCGAGAGAGATTCAAAGTAAATAATAATTACACGCGAGAAATGCTGGTATCACCCGGTTTCCGAATTAATGTGATTTGTAATTTATTATAGTTTTCAGAAATAGCGCTGTAATTAATTACAATTTCTTGAACTATATTCTATACGATCGAAATTGTTAAATCGATATCTTACCAAAAAATTATAAATGCAGGGTTGTAAATGATTCTTCTCATCCGACAATTATAGACATAGTGCGAAACCACGGTTTGATTTTGCCTATACAAAATTTTCATTATTATAATCGAAGACTAAATAAAAAATTTTTGCCTCAGAATTTTCAGCAAAACACTTTAAAGTTGGAATGCTGCGATGAAGTAGTCATTAAGACTCGAAAACGCAAACATCTTGCGCTCGAACTGCAAACACGTGCAATTTCTAGCACATACATGCGCACATTTCTCTCTCTCTCTCTCTCTTCCCCCCCCCTCTCTCTGTGACACGATGAATGTGTTGCAAACTAGGTCGCCAAGACGATTATCTCCTCGGATGTAACTACTAGTAAGGGATAGATACTGGCATCATTATTACGCTCGAGAGATTCCGCGGAGTCGTAGCCAAATCGAGTAGGATACTTTCGATTGCTTACGGCCGTCTATTCCCCGGAGTTATTTCTACGAGACTTCCTACATTGTTGACTCGCGTTACTCGCGGTACACACGCACGATAAATCCGTACCGGTATAAGTTACCGTTCCGTGAAAGCTACACAATTTCCATAGCATGCTTTTACGCGTGTTATACATCGAACATTTTGTGGAATAAAGTTATAAATCGACAACGTGAAAGCAATACAGCGATGAAAGGGACGGAAACATCAGTTGGGTTTTCACATGTTACATCTGTCTTTTTTTTTCATTTCGATTATATGTATATTTCAATCCTCATATCAAGAATTGAAAAATTTTTAATAAAATCTAACGAGTTCCATTCATTATCAGGTACTATATTATATTATATTAAAATATAGAAGAAGCAAAGAAAATTCATGAAAAATATTGGGAACAACAAAAGATAGTCTGAAAGAATATGATTGACAGCATAATCTTCGAAAAAAAAAAAATTTCTAATAGTCGCAGAGAAAATGAAACCGTGAAAAACATCTTGTCGCAAAAATTTATAATGACGAGAACGAAGATGGTTGGAAAATTCTTGAAAGTGTTACCAAATCGGCGCACATGATTGCGAGTAAATCGCGCTGACAAAGAAGGTAGAAATAAACGTGATAACAGAGAGAGGGGAACAAGGGAAAAGGCGCTCGCACGAGGTGAGGAATCGAGAGAGAGGGGAAAAAATATCCTATGAATTCGTGAGTGACTTCGGATATCACGTTCGGTCCCGCCTGGCGGAGATTTTCTACGACTTTGTAGTCCGCGATATATCTAGAGTCCGTTTGCAAGTTTAAACCGCAACTTGCGTTGTACGTGTCGCAAATATATTCCACGCACAGCATGCAAAGATTTCCCGTACACGCCGCATCGCTATCGCTGTCGCAATTTTATAGAGCGGCATTGCCAAAATGAAGGATATTTAGTAATTTAGCAACTGTTTTCAAAAAATTAAGAATTTAACAAAATTTTACAGATTTTTCTTACTACATCTATGTAAAATTTGAGCATGCTTCTCTTATTTGTTTAAAAGTTATAATATTTAATTTTTTTGTTTACTTGATTTTTTGATAAAATCTCGTTTTATAATATTTATTTGCAAAATTTGACGAAGAAGGAATATTAGTTAAATCGAATTTTATAGATATATAAAACAATAATAAATATTCGTGCAAAAGTTTATTTGGATTTATTTACTCATTTAAAAGTTATTGATTTAAAACTACAGCAAAATATTTTTATATGATCTTTTTGTTGCACAAATTTAATATAATTTATTATTATAAGTAAAATTATTTATTGTTTTGTTTTCTTGCAATTGGTTTTTATTAACACAGAGTTAATATCATTAAAATTTTTTAGAACGATATTGGCTGGTATCAACTATTTTTAGCTGATTATTTAATAGTTTTAGACTAATAGACTTTTAACTGATATTGTATAGAAAACATTCTTAACTTCAGTCTCATGTCCGGCTCATTGATCATATCTATATTAATTTAACTCGCAAAGATATTATATGTATATATAATGTCATGTTTTTTAAATATTTTCTATTAAAAATTTTTATTTAAATAATACGCTGTAAATTTTTGAATTTTTTAAATAAAGTTAATAATTTCTGCAATTTGGATTTATCGACACAACGGCTTATACATTTTTATATTTTATTAAGTTTATAATTACATAAGTATTATCTTTGTAGCCAATCCTAAATCACAAATTTGGTGGGGATTGGTACCATTAAACGTCGCCAGTAAACGTAATTCAAAATGTGCCAGCGTAATTAGTGTGCTACGATGAAAACGCATAGATTGTACCGATTAAATATCTATGCTTGAATTTATGCTCGATTTTCATGCATAGCTATCGGAAAATGTAATTACGCTTATGACATTTAATGCGGAGTTATGTAATTACACATTGAGCTTTGTACGTGCCATAAATCATATAGAGAGTCCGCTCAAACTCACACAATCATTACTTACGTCCAACGGTTATTTGATCATCTAGAACATATTTATCTCGACTTCGTGGTCCAGCAACGATGCTTTTCATCGATTCCTGAAAAAGAGAGAGGTAAAAGCTTGTCAGAAGGATCAACGATATCACATTGAATTTCACAATTTTATAATAAAGTTAACGTAACTGTGTATTGTCCTCTAAAATGATTAAATATTCACGCATCGAAATGATATGAAACATATACATATGCATACACGTGGCAAAACCACAAATTGGATGCATAACCGCGAACGAGTAATCATTATACCTTCACCGTTTCAAAGTCCAAACATCCGATGATCATTATTCAGTTAATATACCGGAGAAATTTGAATCGTGCTTGCGAGCCTGTTATCCAGATAATTTCACGCGTATACGGAGAACAGCGGCAGAATAAAACTCTCGACTTTTGACTTTGGCGTTGGAATCGAGGCGGAACGTATTCAAGGCAGGAACGAGCTGGGTGTTATTCACGAATCCGTCGAATATATATCGACAATCTCGTTCTCGCAAACTTTACAAGAATACTCACAAGATTCTTACGCGGCGTCGCGACGGCGTGTACTCTGCTGAAATTAAAATCGATACTTGCAAAAAGAGGGAGAGAATGAAGAGAAGAGAAAAATGGAGATAACGTCTGGATTTTACTCCTACCGTTCC